>NW_017731358.1:579882-625068 GCF_001890085.2 Hipposideros armiger | reverse complement strand
TGGGGGACAACCAAATCTGATTGAAGTTTAGGGCTGAGTCAGTTAGGAGAGGCTTCTCTGAGGAGACACTGAGCCTTTGTAAGCACAAGCCAGGAGGATTTTGGGGTGGCCATGAGTTTGGAGGTCTAACAAGAATGACGATGTATTTGCAGATGGCCTCGTGTCTTAATTGGTAAGTATGGATAGGAGAGGTTTTACTGCCTGTTTTGTTCCTTTGGGTCCATTATCTTTTAGGTTTGTTTTAGGTTCCAGTCCTGCATTGGCGCCAGCAGCCTGAACGTTATTGTCCTGTCTACACTGTCAACGCCTAAGAGGAAGACCGTTTTGTTTTGCTTTTTGTTTTTCTTTTTATTCCTCATCAGCACTAGTGGGTGAGGTTTATTGCCAACACCAGTGTTTATTTAATATGATTTTAACATGCCACTGAGTAGCAGGGCTTAGCTAAAGTAGGGAAGTAGGTTTTCAGATATATCATTATTTTTCTAACCCAGCTGGGAAGGCAAGTTGGCACCTACGGTAACTGAGAATTGAGATGTCAGCATGCTTAGGAAATGGTTAGAGCCCGTCTCCAGCACCACCGAGATCTGTCACTGCTCCCCTCTGCCACCCAACTGTGTCCACAGAAACAGTGGTCATAGGCTGAGGACAACGTGACTCTCAGCCAGTGGGCAGTTGGCAGAGTAGAGACACCACGGAGGCCCAGAGAGCAGAAACCCCAATGCAACTGGAAGAGGCGACTCCCACGTGAAGCAGCAAATGAGTGGGGGCCATGCGTCTCAGCCGGCGAGACTAGGACCCAGAGGGGTTGACACCGTATGGGTGTGTGGAGAAGCAGGCACAGGGTGTAAACTGAGTTCTCCTATAGGTCGGGAGACTTCCAGCTTGGCGTGAGGGCTGAGCTCTCACTTTCTCACCCAGGCTGGCAGCGCATGAATGTGGGGCATGATTACAGTTGCGTGGTGGAAGGAAAGGGCCTCTGCACCAGGCTCCTCAGTGTGGGAGGAAAACATGGTGGACACTCGGGCTCCTTTGGCTCAGTTCTGAGCTCCAAAACTTAAGGTAAGGACTTTGTCTTGCGTGTATGGGACAGCGCCCTTGGGTGCTGAGTTAATATTTAACCAAACTTGCAAATAAGGGTTATCTGTTTGTCTCTGGCAAGGACATTGGAGCAAATGGCTTTCTGCACCACTGCCCTCGGTATTAGTGTTTATTCTCTTTGGGCAAAGGGAAGAGATAGAGCCTCCCCTTATCACTGGTCCCTTTTAGTTCTCTGTTGACCTAGGTGGCCAACTTAAAAAAAGAAAGAAAGAAAGAAAGAAAGAGAGAGAGAGAGAGAGAGAGAGAGAGAGAGAGAGAGAGAGAGAAGAAAGAAAAAGAAAGAAAGAAAGAAAGAAAGAAAGAAAAAGAAAGAGAAAGAAAGAAAGAAAGAAAGAAAGAAAGAAAGAAAGAAAGAAAGAAAGAAAGAAAGAAAGAAAGAAAGAAAGAAAGAAGAAAGAAAAAGCAGAACAACCCCAGGGGGTTGTTGCTCTAGACAAATCTTCATCGTGAGCTTGGGAAGCAGCACAGTGCAGAGAAATAGCCTGAGATTTGCAGCCAGGTAGGACTGGATTCAGGTCTGGATTCCTCCACTTACGAATTGTAGTATTTAGGAAAGCACCCTCACCATGTCATGCCTCAGTTTCCCCATCAGTACCACAGAGCTGAACTGTGCTCTTTTGGTCATGAGGACTAAAAGGCAGTGCAGTGACATAGCTGTGCTTGCTGGTTCACTGGGAATCTGGATGTGACCCAGCCCACGGTGGCCTGGAGATGGGGAATCAAAAGGTTTTCAGTTCACGAAGACAGCTTCTAGGTTACAGCTGGGCACACAAAGGAACCTAGTGTCAACCCTTCATCAGCCAGGAAAGGAAACTGCAGCAGAAACGCCCCACACTACAGGGCCCCTGTGGCCACCACGCCTGTACTCAGACCCACACGCCCACCGCAGAAGAGGGCCTCCAGGGCCCTCAGGTATCCTGGACTTATTCTCAGCACCCACCCTCCCTCCACCGGACCTGACAGTAGCCCTCCCAGCTCTAGTCATCTTGTCTTTTGGACTTGACCCTTGCTAGTTCCCAGGTGTGGCCTGGAATCCACTCAAAAGTGACTGATTATATGCCGGTGCATTACTTCTGCTGTCTCGGGGTACACATCCCCCTTTCCAGCAGGGCCAGGAACTCAGTGCTTCTGAAGAATGCTCTCCCCTTCCCCCCTCTTCTCCTGCCTGCTGTATTGGTCCCCAGAGTAGCATTCCCCCACCCTCTCTCTCTCTCTGTCTCTCTCTCTGTCTCTCTCTCTCTGTCTCTCTCTCTCTCTCTCTGTCTCTCTCTCTTTCCCCTTTGTATTTTTTATAGCCTGTAGTCATGGAGAGGAGTCTTTGAGGATTTCTTTTTTGGTGAACATGCTATTTGCCTGCCTCATCCATCAGTAGGCATCATCAGGAAAAAGGATGTCCTTAAAGTGATGTGAAGAAATCAAAAAGGGCCCTCAGCCCCCACTTTAGAGGGCAGAGGGAAAATTCTCAGCCAGCTCCTGACATCAGTGACTGAGCCCACCTCCTCCGGATACTATGGAGTGTCCTGAAACATTCATATCTCCCTGCTCAGAGCCTCAGTTTTCCCTGTTCTGTAAAGTGGGGACAATCATGACTCCGATCTAGGCAGCTGCACCGAGTTGCTGTCTGGACTACAGCAGATACTGATGTGAAGGTGGCTGGTGGGCCCTAGGGAGAGGGCTGATGAAGTGGGTCAATTAAGAACTAGATTTTATTGCCAATTGATTGCAGTCTTCCTCCCTCCCTCCTTCTCTCCTTTCTTTTCTCCCTCCTCCTCCTCTCATCCTCTTTCTCTCCCGTCCTCAGTGCCTGCTATCTGCCTGGGGCAGTGCTGAGTGTTGGGGAAGGGTGTGTGTGTGTGGGGGAACTTAGTCTGACACAGCTTTTGGCCCCCTGGGAGCCTCAGTGTTTAATGATGGGAAGGATAAGGTTGCAGGGCTCCAGGGTCCCAGTGTTTGCCTAGAAACTCAAGAAGAAGCCCCCAGCGTGGGGCAGAGTGACCCCATGGAGGGGTGTGGGTAACTGGAGTCAAAGAAAATAAGCGAGCCAAGGGAGGGAGGGAGGGAAGGGGCTTGCAGGGCAGCCAGAGGGGAAGTCCCAGGCCTGCTGCTGAGAGGAGCTGAATGAGTCAGGTTCCTCCGCAGTGCTGTTCCCTGACTCAGTGGGCAGCTGGGCCCTCTGGGCTCGCCCGGAGGCCGCCCGCCCGGCTGCACCTGGCCCTGCCTGCAGCTGTACTTCCGAGAGTGGCCCACACCAGCAGCCAGCTTACATCACTGTCTCTACCCTTCACTTAGGGAGAACTTGAGTTTCAAGGATAGCACTGTGCCTGCATTAGGGATGGTTTGGGAAAACCAAGGATGAGAGACGCTGGAAGACATCCTTGCACATACACAGAGGCTTGGTGCGTACTTTTCACTTCCAAGATGAATGGACTGCCTGCAAGCTGCCTGAGGTTTCTGCCCTGGAGAAAGTGTTACCAAATTCATTCCTGGGATGCAAGGGAGGAATGTGTGCCCTTTAACTGAATCTATATCTTCTCCCAATCACACCATCAAGGGATCTCAGCACTGGGAGGATCTCAAAGAGCATCTAGGTCAGTGGTTGCCACACAGACAGGTTGTTACCTGGGAAGCTTTTAAAAATACACATTGCCGGGCCCTGAGCCCAGACGTTCTGACTCAGTAGGTCTGGGTCTGGCCTGTGTCTGGTGGTTGATTCCGCAGGTCCCACGCTCAGAGGGGTGGTCCCCTGGGGCCGCGAGGCCTGGAGAGCACTTCCCTTGCTTGTGCTTGGCAACCAGCCTTTTCTTGTGGATTTATCGTTCTCATTAAGGGAATGGCTCTCAAAACCCGCTGAGAGGACCAACACTATTGTGCTCCGGAACACAGAGCCAACCGGCCAGGAGAGGGTTTCTGCGCTGGCTTGCTTCCATTTCATCAAGGCGAAGGAGCCCTTCCCTGGGGTGGGCGGGCATTGTCTGTGCCAGCCACAGCTGCCTTGAGAAGCTCCCCTGAGCCCTGGGGAGAGCTGATCAGCCAGAAAGGTCCTCCCCAGGGCTCAGGTCTGCCCAGCCGAGGGGAGGGGCTACAGAGAAATAACTCAGAACCCCCTGCTTACACCCCCCACCACACACACACACACACACACACACACACACACATGCCAGGGCCTGCCTGAAGGGCAGGCCGTCTGTTGGAGGAATTGAGACCCTGGGCATTTCTCTGGGAAAACACTTTAACATTCATGTCTAAGTCCCAAGAATTGCTTAGCAAAAAGATAATAGTGATTTTGCTCCATGTGCCAAAGATTTACGCATGTGGGCATTGATGTGCCTTTCCTACCCTCATATGGCCTGGGGAGGACAGAGGAGGGGTTGTCCTGTGCTGGAACCCAGCAAGCCGAGCTCAGGAAAGGCGAGGGGTGTGACATAGTTAGTTGTAAGGGACCATGATGTATGTTTGCTACCTTCAAATTATTCAGAAAGAAATTGTGTGTGTGCGCGCGCGCGCGCGCGCGTGTGTGTGTGTGTGTGTGTGTGTGTGTGTGTGTGTGTACTGTCAGGAGGCCTTAAGTCGGCCCCATGGAGATGAGAACAGACCCCTTAATTAGGCACCATTCCCAGAGTGAGACAGGGACCAGCCTGAGCCTGGCTGCCCTGGCGTTGCGGGGAGCCGAGCCTGCAGGGCTGGAGGTGGGTAGGAGGGGGAGGCTGCGGGCCGGGGCATCTGAAGGACTCAGCAGGTTTACACTTCGCTGACCCGATGGATGAATGGGGCCCTGTCCACCCACATGGGGGCCTGGAATCTTCAATTATGGCAATTACATCAACAGGTCGGAAGGGCAGCACTTTCCACTGAAGAGGTTCAGGGCTTAAAAGGAAAATCCTAAAGCCACTGGTTTTTTTTGTTGTTGTTTTTTTTTCTTTCTTTCTTTTAAAGGGTTTGGGTTGAAGGAAGAAGACCCCCATCTGCAGTCTAATTGGGCTGTGGGTAGAAAACAAAGATGTGGCACATTTTGGGGATAAAATCTGGCTGGCACATGCTCACTTGCCTCTGGACTTCTGGTTCTCCCCTCAGTTGACTGTACTATAGTTCCTGGTGAGCGTGCATTTCCTTTGTCCTCTTCCTGGGACAGGGTGGGACGTGGTGCCTTCATCTCTGAATCCTCCCAGCACTCAGTGCAGTGGGTGGCAGTCAAGGCAGCACTGAACTGGTGTCAGAAGGGCTGGACTAGACCTTGGAGAGGTCAATTAGTCTCTCTGATTCTCAGTTTCCATGTCTGTAAAATGGGTGTAATGCTCTCTATCCTCCCTCCTTTCTAAGGTTTTGAAGAAGACTGTAGTTCCTGCTGTGTACTCAAGCTAACGGGGTCTTTTCTTTCTCCTAGCAGCCCTGTTAGGGAGGGAAGTCTTGAGGGCGGCCCCTGCACCAGCAGCCTGGGCATCATCTGGAAGCTTGTTAGAAGTGCAGACTCTCAGACCCCAGCCTACAGCGACTGAAGCAGAACCTGCGTTTGACCAAGCTCTCCAGGGAACTCATGTGCACATTAACGTTTGAGAAACACTCCTCTAGACTGAAACTTGCACATAATAAGCATTCGTTAAGTGAACGAATGAGAGTGAGCCTTGTGGCCTTCTTCTCATCTGTAAAATGAGGATAATAATATTTGTTCTTTCCCATATGCAGGATGCTATGGGAAACACAAAGAAATAGTTTATAAAGTTATTTTATCCAGTCACTAATTCATTCGATAAACATTGGCTCAGCAGTTACTATAAAGCAGGTTTGGGGTTTATAAATATGTTCTCTGCTTAGGAACAATTTGAAGTATTCTGAAATCCCTATTTTTAAAAGAACTAAGTACAAAAAAAATGTGGGAAGTGCTGTCAAATAGCTATGTCCACTATAGGGAATGCTGGTGGGCGGGTGGCAGGGGTGGGAGNGAGAGAGAGAGAGAGAGAGAGAGAGAAACAACCGATAAAGCAATTGGGATAAAATACCAGCAATGGTAATCATCTGGGTAAAGAATATACAGTTTTTTTTTAATGCTAATTTTATTTTTATATCTTTTTGGAATTTTAAATTTATTTCCAAATAAAAACATTTCTTTAAAAAGGGGATGTGGCTCATTCAAGGATAAAGAGCAAGTTAGCAGTGGGGCCCCTGTCCACATAAGGCCCACTTGTCACATTTTATCATCTCTATGTTTACATGTTGGTTACACTCAGCCTAAATGCCAGTTTTTGAGGAAGCCTTTCCTGGCCTCCCAGACTAGATCATGTGCCCCAATTTCAGGTATTTTTCCGGTCACTTATTACGATAGGTAGGAGTGAATTATTTTTAACTCCACGCCTGTTTCTCCTGCTGGACTGTATGCTCCACGAGGGCAGGACCTCGGCTGTATTGTTCCTGGCTCTATCCCAAGGGTCTAGCACAGAGACTAGAATACAGCAGATGCCCAACTAATAATTGTTGAAAGGATGAATGAATGAGCAAATGATGCCAGAGATTGGGCCACAGATGTGCACGGATGGACACACACAAGCACACTCATGCTCTACTTTCTGAGTTCCATTGTCCTGTGTCTCATGCAGGCTGGAGATGCCAAGATTTAGAGGGCAGCTGGCAGAGTGGCATCGTGCCTCTGGAAATGACATTTGGGAACGAGTGGCAGACATCCTTTGGGAAGAGAGGTTGATGCCCCTTCCCAGCCAGCGTCTTCCCCCCTCCCCCTCAAGTCCAGAGGCTCTTCCGGGGGGAGACATGATGCTCTTACGGCAGGTGGTGAAGGGATCCCAGGGACAGTGGGTGTGAGAGGCGGGCAGGGATGCAGAGTGGAAACCACTGCCTTTCCGGAAACAAAAGAGTCCTTTAAAGTCACTTGATATCATGTCTTCCTGCCCTGGGCCTCTGCCAAGCCTCCCTCTTCCTATTGTGGAGCCTCTGTAACAACAGAGACCCGTATTTGCTTCTTTTGATGCACTGCTGTGGGGAATGGGGACAAGTGCTATGCCACGCAAGCCTCAAGTGCCCAAAGTGTACCGTTGAACTGGAGCATTTTGATTTTAATTTTTTAAAAAAAGATTTTATTGGGGAATTGGGGGAGGGGAACAGCGCTGTGGAATCGGGGGAAGGGGAACAGACAAGTTGCTGTTGTTTTGTTCTTCAGTCTAGTTGTGGAGTACATTGCTTCACTGGCCCATGATGATATTATCAGTACACTCTTCCCAGCTGAGGCAGATCAGTCTCTGGCCTCTGGAATGGCCGCTTATGGTGGCTCTTGGCAGCTCACACTGGCTGCCAGCCACACACGGTAGCTTATGGCAGCCCACTGCAGCAGTGGCTGCAGCCTACACCGTTGCCGGCGACTCACGGCAGCCCAGCTCCAGGTCGAGCTGTTGTTCAGCATCTTAGCTGTAGAGTGCAGTGTCACTGGCCCCCATGTGAGATCAAAACCGGGGTCCTGCTGCTTAGAGCTGGCGTCCCAAGCCAGCTCTTAACCAACGCGGCACTCGGCCGGCCCTGATTTTAATTTTTGAGTAAGTAATACATCCACATATTTCAAAATTCCAAAAATGTAAACCTCCATGCCCTGAAAGTCCTTCTCCCACCCCTGCTTCCATTCATCCAGTCCTTCCTACCGATGTCTGTGGTTTATGAATCCTTCTACAGGTAACTGATGCACGTAAAACCAAATGCCTGCTTCCCTGCAGTGGTAGCATTCCATATGCTGGACACAGTCTGTATCTTGCCTTTTTCACCTAATGATGTATCTTGGCACTCTTTCCATAGGAGTCCATAAACGAGTATCTTCGTTTTTGTTTTCCTTGGCTACATAGCGCTCAATAGCATCCGCGCGTCCTGCTGAAAATGCCCCACATACGCATATCTAAGGAGCTGTGCTCCATCGTTCCCTTGCCGTGCTGTGTGCACAAATCACACACTTCTGGTCCGGGACTGTATGGAGCATTGAGGAGGGAAGGAGAGTTAGAGATGGGAGGCACCTTGGACCTGTGCCGTCCCGTGAGGTAACCACTAGCCTCATGTGGCCTGTTGAGCACTTGACATATGCCTAGCCAAATTGAGATGTACTGTACATGTGAAATACTGGACTTTGAAGATTTAATTTAAAAATATAAAATATCTTATTAATAAATTTTATATTGATGACAAGTTAAAATTATAATTTTTGAAGATATTTGGTTAAGTAAAATATGTTAAAATAAATTTCCTGTTTTTTTTTTTTAAATTACCTTTACACAATGTGGTTACTAGCAAATGTAAAATGATGTATGTGGCTTGCATTTGTGACCAGCATGTTTCTATTGGACTATATGATTCCTTGGAGACTTGGAGCCCAAAGACAGAGCTGGGGTGGGAAGGAGCGAAACAGAGCAGGAGAGAAAGCAAAGGGATAAAGGCAGATGTCCAGAGCAGCCTGCTGAGAGCCCCTAGGCTGGGGGCGAGCAGAATGGGTTCTCCCCTATCTCACAGTGACTTTCTGAGAGGCCTTAAGACCAGCCTCCTCTCTTCTCTGTCTCAGGGTCCCCCTGTGTGCAGGATGATGACAAGGATTCCAGTACGTTGCTCCCAGGAGGGCAGGTTTGTCTTCTGCTCTGTCTCCAGAGCCAGAACAGGGCCTGGCACAGACTGGGTGCTTACTGAATAAATGGATGAGAGTAGAAAGTGAAATGGAAAATTTGAGTTTTCCTTTCTAGGTTAGGTGTTAGATTCATCAGAGTATCAGGACTCGGAGAGCCCTAGAGATTGTAGGATGCCTCGGACTATGAAGCCCAGGCTAGATAGAATGTGGGAGTGACTTCCTTGAGGTCTCTCTGGGTGTTGATGGCAGAGACAGGACCACCTCGAGTTTCTTCACTCCCACAATCAAAGAATCAGCCAGGTTAAAACAGGCCATTACAAATTAGCATATGCCCTTGGTAATGTCTGCTGCAAAGGCAGCCTTGGCCAGGGCCCCCCTCCTTCTTCTCCACCCATTTGCAGGATGGCGTGTTTTGCTCCCGTGAGGCAGAAAGCCTGAGAAAGAATGGGGTCAAGGAATCCACTCAAAACCAAGAGTCTGGCATTTCCAGGGTCCCTCAGTCAGAAGGGCCTTACTCCAGCATGAAGCCCCAGGCAGAGGCCCTGTCATCTCCCCTGGCCTCCCTGCCCCAAGCCCCAGGTCTGGAGGAGCTGGAGTCCAGCCCCGAGGTGGTCAAGAGCCACAGGCTGCAATCAGCAGCCAGGGAGCAGCCTCTAAATCCTTCCTTCCCAGGTGGGAGGGGCCGGCAAGGGGATTTTCATAGATTATATTGAAAGAGTTACAATGGCCAGCGAAAGGAGCCGAGCTCCCACCGAGTGTCCGGTCAGTCCTGTGGGGGGCTGTGGGAGCCGGGCCTGGCTGCCTCTTTCTCTCTGGGCAGCAGCACACACAGTTTTTAATAATTAAGTAACTTTAATTGTCCTGGGAAAGCCGAGCTCGCCTTGGGGCACGCTGCACAAACTCATAATTAATGTTACCAAGAAAGATTAGCAAAGGAGAACTGAGAAATGATTCACTTTTTAAAAAGCGCTTCACTGTTAAGCCTTATTATCCTAAGTTTAGAACCTCATTTATCTGCTTTGAGGGGGAAAAAAAAAAAAAAAGACCAGACTCAGAAATGAATGCCTGTGAAATTAAAACCCCATGCCTTTGTAATCTGGTTTAAAAACATCAGATGGAAAAATGTTGCCATTTATTGACTCCATTCTGGTGAATGAGGGAGAATATAAGACACAGGAATAGATTTAATAAATTACAATGTATTAACTCAAAAAACTCAAGCTTTTTACTGTTATCCCTGTTCCTTCGAAATTGTTTCATTTTAGGATTTTTTTGAGAACAGCCTTTTCTCTTTCTGGCTCTCTATGAAAGGCATACCAAATTCTGTGTAATTTTCAAAGATTATTCATAAGGAATTGATATTAGTGGAGTGTCTGGCTTATCAGAGCTCAGTAAATATTGGATGAATGAATGAATGAATGAATGAGCACATTAATGAAGGAGGGAAGGACCCCAAAAAGGAAAGCTCTGTCCTTGCACAGACATCTCTGGTCAACAGGAAGGGCCAGGCCAGCCTGTACCCTGAGGAAGAGGCTCATGATGGTGATGAAAGGAGGGTGGGCAGAGTAATAGGGGAAAATATGGCAGCGTTGATACAGCTGGGGTGAAAGGAAGGGGAGAAAGAAGCCATGAAAATTAGCAGTATGAGTAAGAATAAAGGTATAGGGTGAAGTGAAGCGCAGATCTCAGGGGCTTGTGTGGCCCTTATGCAGAATTAATAGTCCATAAATAGCACGTGACTGATGGCCCTACACTCGTGAAGTCCCAGTGTCTCCAATGCACTGTCCTGCTTTTGTCTTCCAGTCAGACTACAAATATTTGTATCCTAAATGATGGGTGTCCCACACTTTCCAAGCATTATCCTGGGTTTTCTTCCATTTAGTCAACTAATATTGACTGGATGCCCACTATATTCCAGACACCATTTTACATAGACATAGCTGGAAACAACTGCAATGTGGGCAGGAGTCTGGAGTCTGACCCTAGATATATGCATCCCTTTTCTCTGAGCCTCAGTCTTCTCATCCACAAGATGGGAATGATAGTCCCAGCTCCCCTGAGGCTCTGTAGAGAGTGCGAATGGTGATACTAGGAGCTCTTGGAGCCGTGTTTCTAGTTAATCGTGGGGGAGTTTTCCTCATGGGTGCTTCTTTCCTTTTGGCTTCTCCGAAGCCTCAGTGCTACTCAAGGGTACTGTTCTCGCCACACGCACACCTAGTAGGGTTCAGACAGCCCCTCCTCTCTCGTCCTAGAGTGGGAACTGCAGGATGATTTGTCCCATGCAGCCATCTGCAAGTGTGCTCAGGCCTTTCCTGAGAGCTTTTCTGTCCTGAGAGGGCGGTGGGTAAATAATGAGGTGGTGGCTGAGTCCTCTCAAGGCCTCTACATGTGACCAGACAACTTACAAAGAACAAACACTTTTAAGACCTGAAGGAATGAAGTCATTCTCTTCCTGGTGCTGTCCCCTTGTGACTTTAGGCGAATTGTGCCTGGGCCTCTGTTGCATGAGGAAAAACGGGTAGAAGGAGTATCATGGGGCCCCCCCACCCCACCCCCAAGAGCTTTTCCAGAGCATGTAGAAACTGAGTCACTGAGCACTGAGGAAGCAGAGGCTGGGAAAAGCAGTAAGACCTATAGGTAGCGAGGAGGGAGTCGGGGAACCAGGGCTTGCCAGGCTCTGTGGCACCGAATAGGAGTCACTCTTGGAAACTCGACTAATTAAGGGTACTGGTAACAGAAAGCACACTCTGGAAATAACTAGTATTTCTAATAATAACCATAGTCCCTCAACCTGTTCCAAACATTGGATATTATGAAGTTCCTTCCCATCCACTATCGCTTTAGAGTCACACAAAAATTCCAGGAAGGAGATATTACCACTCCCAATTTGCAGATGAGGCGACAGGCTTCTGAGATTTTAATTGACCAGAGACTTGAACCCAGGTTCTCAGACTCCTCCCACTCTGCCCACGATAACCCTAATATTGATTCTCCGCTCTTATGTTCCCGGTCGTTCCCAAATGTGATGCCGTGTATTTAATTATTGGGTTGTCAGAAAAGTCGTGATGCATTTTTGTAGCGGGAAACATGGAAAAAATACGTCATGACTTTTCTGACAACCCAATATTACCTTGGCGCTCAGGAAAAAAAGACACATTTTTGTTCATTCACTTATCTTTCAATCATCAATTCATTGTTTATTCAGTCTGTGTTTCCTGAGAACCAACTGCATGTTGCAGCTAATCAGGAACCGTGGTTCTCAGTTTTGGGCTAGGTGTGATGTTTAGATTTTAAATAGCTTGCACAGGCCCATGTTAAACACCCAAGTTGTAAGAGAAAAGAGTAAAAAGTAAGCCCATCTCTCCTATTCTTGATACCGTGTCCCTCAGGGCCTCTCCCAGACACAAATACTGTACTATTATATTTCTTGTGTGTCCTTCAGAGATAGTCTATGCATATGCAAGCATGTGTGTGTGTGTGTCTGCTTCCAAAGTGGTAACATATTATATATACTGTTTCTATATCTTGGTTTTCTGTTTCTATCTCTCTTTTTTTTTTTTTAAATCAGGGACATAGCTCCATATTAGAACATAGGGAGCCATGCTAATCTTTCTAAATGGCTGATTAGCACTTCATGTTATTTAATATAGGTTTTGCTTTTTAAACTATGTGCTTACTGATGACTTTTGGGCGGTTTTCATTATCTTGTCATTTATGTGGTTCTAGGCATGACCCTTGCAGTGGCTCGAGGGCATGCCTGGACACTTCCAGATGGGGCCCCTTGTCCTGGCCTCACCCGGTCCCACCCTAGAAATCCTGACAGTAGCTTCTTCAGTCTGGGCATTGGGTCCTATGAAGAGTTTCCCTCCTCTTCTCCCAAGCCAGGCTGAGCTCTCACCAACTGCTCCTGATTCCTTAGAAAAGAGGGGTCCTATCCTGCGGGCTCATCCAAGCCTTAGCATTATCTCAATTTGCTGGGAACAGAGAACTGAGAGAGAAAAGTTCTATCCTAAGTCTGTATTAACTAGCTATTTGCCTTTGGGCAAGTGCCACTGCCCCCCTGGGCCTCCGTTTCACCATCCATCAAATGAGGACATTGGGCTCTAGCTAATATCTAGCGTCCTTCTCAGCCTGTCGAGCTCTGAACCCTTGAGTTTCTCCGAACCCCAGACGTAGCAGAGTGCCCCACAGATGGTCAGGGGCAGTTGGGGCTGTGGGTGGAGACCACGGGCCTTGGTGACCTGCCGAGCCTCTCCCACGCTGATCTTGGTGATGCAATATTGAATTCAGGCAAGTCTAACCTTGCTCTCCTCCAGATCCAGCGTGATTCAGGGGCTGTAGCGTGGCTTCCCCACCAGCAAATGAGCTGCAAGACACCTTTCTTGGCAATGGGCTTAACGAGGGCCCCAGGAATGTCTGATTACTCATCTGTTTTGCAATCGCAGCAAACTCCTGGCTGAGAAGAGGAGGCAGTAAGCGTGGCTTCCTTCCTGAATGAATGACTTAAGCATTACGAATGACTAATCAGTTCAGCACGGAGCAGAGCTGGGTGGTCGAGGCAGGGCTGGAGGTGCCAATGAGGCAGATGGTGCCAGGTGTTGAGCGGGCTTTAGGAGGACAGAACTGGGGTCACATATCCTACCCAGACGGCGGTCTCCACTGTCCCCTAGAACCTGTCTACCTGGGATGCTGTTGCTGTCAGCCGATTGCAGAGTTCCCCTCCAGCCTCAGGTTTGGACCTGCAGAAGGAAAGCTAAATGCTTATAGAGAAATAAAGGAGTGAAATCCAAAATGCGTAGTTTTGTCTGATATACCCTATTGTGTGTAAGAACGATTTTTTGAAATTAATCTTTTACTGGGAGAAGGCATAAAGGTAGTTGGGAGCATTCTCTTTGCCATACTTCTGGGACAAGAACCACAGATGGGGGATGCTTCTCCTAGCTGGTTTCCTCACCTCTCTTATCTCAGGCAGCCTACTGCAGATACTAGGGTTAATGGGAACAACATAAGGGGAGATTTCTCCTTTACATAGAGATCTCTGGCTTTGCAGTCCACACCCCCCTCCCTCTTTCCTCAAGGTTCCCTCTGTCAGGCCTGCGCTGACCCAACCCTCTGCTTTCCAGCAGCGATGAGGCAACTGCTCTTTGCTCGTTGCAGTGGCTCAAGGGCATGCCTGGACTGTCGCTCTGCAGCTCAAGTCCCAGGCGGGGCCTTGTGCCCTGGCCTCACCTGTCTGTCCCAGAAGTCCTGACAGGAACTCCTTCCATCTGGGCTCTGGGTTCTGTGAGGAGCCTCCCTCCTCTTCTCCCAGGCCAGGCTGAGCTCTCCCTATCAGCACCCTGACTCCTTAGAGAAGAGGGGTCCTTCCCTGTGGGCGCCTCCCCTTGACTTCATTTTGAAACTGCTCTCCTAACTGACACACAAGATGTGTGGCATCAGCCTGTGCCATTTTGGGCTCAGACCATTAGAAATCTCTGAGCATTCTTTGTGTGTTGGGCGACATATCTTCAGAAGCATGTACTGGCCCAGTCTCTGGGGTTTGTACCGGGATAGTTTCCCCCACCCTTCCACATTTGGGGTTCTCTAAATTTTCTGTTCTTCCTGCCATCTCTCCTGTCCAGGGCTTCATGGGCCCTCTTGAGGTTGGAGGGACTCACCATTTAACACAGGGCTCTGCCCAACGTAGATGCCTACTTGTTGAATGAATGCATAGGTGAGTGGTTCTTACCCAGGGCAACAGCACATTTCTTTTGCCTTCAGAACTCTAAAACTGCCTTTTGCTATATCTACCTGGACCAGCTGCCTCAGGCCTCAATCACTTTCTTGGGCACAACTCCACCTTCCTTGGAACAATGGCAGCGAAGTTCATCATGTTAGAGGAACCCTGTTGCTTAGTTCATCAGCTTCCCAACCTGACTGAGAGGAGCTGGCCTTTGTGGAAATCATCTTCACATAAAATCTTTAATGATTTACGATAAGTCACATTACTTGGCCTTTTTCTAGGAATTCCCCCCACCCACCCACCCGTGGCTCAGAGTAGGCCCCAGAGGACTTCCTCAGGAGGGAGGCACATCCCTGAAAAGCAGGGCTTCCCAACTGTGAAGTGAAATTTATCTTTTCTCTCCTCAGTGCAGAGCATTTAATATCTAATAGCCTAAATCCCAGTGTAAAATGCCCCAAGGAATGCTCCCTGTTTCTCCCTCCTCTGCTCAGTGCCTCCTGGCCCTGGGCCTTGGGTTTCTACCCTTTGCCACATGGACTGTTACTTGCTTACGGGGGTACAGGCCCCCCTCCTCAGCGAAGAGGTCATGCCTAAGGATGGAATATGCACCAATGCGGGGAAGGGGCACAAACCAACCTGCCTATTTCCTGTAACTAGAGACAAAAGCTAACACATTGCCTGCTTTAAGATTAACAAGCTATTTGACTAAAGAGATTGTGTTCTTTTCTGTTCTCCACCCCATCCTCTTCCTTTCAGATGCTTTTCACACCAAGACACTGAAATCACAGGGTATGGGCGGTATTTTTCTCTTTAGAAATCCTTTTTTCAGGCAACTATGTCAAGACTGTTTCCATACTTTAGGTTGGATGGGGAGAGAGAGAAAAAAAGGCTTAATCCCCGGAGATGGGTATTTCTCTGAAAACAGACATGCAAATGTTGGGCTTGTCAACCCCTAAAGTGTTTTCTTTATTTTTGAGAGTTATGGCATAATGCCTGCTGAGCCTGGGAGATCTGACAAGGGAAGGAGGGAGCCCTGGAGGTGGGGCGAGCAAAGTGTGGGAAAGGGCAGATGACAGAGACACAGGCACGTGCCAGATAAGCAGGGACAACAGGGACAACTGCCTGTAGCCTGTGCATCAGCCACCCTCCCCAGCCCCTCAGGCTCTGTGAGGTTGGAGCTCGCCTTTCAGGAACTGGAGACCGGGATAAGGGAAAAGCCAGATGCACGCTCATACGCACGCTCACAGGCAACCTCGCATCAGTTCTGCAGGTGGGGGGCTAAGCCCGTGTCACCAGGTGTGCCTGCCAGCCGGCTGAAGCTTATACCTGCCAACCTGAGTGTAAAATAGAGACTTAGAGAGAAATCATGCCTGGGGGAGCCACCTGAGGCTTCTGGTATAGAATCTCTCTAGAGTCTTCCCCACCAAGAGACCTCAGGATGGGAGGGGGGCAGATCTAGCAAATGCTTCCTGTGGGCTATTAAATAATTGTAAAACACCTCAGGAGGCCTTGATGTCCCTAAGTGATGAGTTCACAGCTCTGTGGGAGAGACAGACAAGAAAACACACGTGCTAAAGCAAGGCAGCCTGGGCTGAATGCAAAAAGAGAGGTACAAATACTTGCCCCCTACCCAGATATGATTAAAATATTTATACCGGGTGAGAAAATGGCTTTAAAGCATTTTAGTGCATCTGTAGCTCTAGAGAAGAGCCATTCTACATTTTTTAGGTTTTGCTTTTTCATTCCCCAACCCTTTGCCAAGTGAAAATATGGAAACAGGGCAGGAGGTGGCCTGCTCTGCATGGTTGGAGATACTTGGGTTGGGCACAGGTCTCCCCGAGGCTGCAGGAAGAACTGTGGAGTGGGCTGCTATCTGACATATGGGTTATTGTTTTGAGGATCAAATGAGGTAATGGTTATGATTGCATTTTGTACATTATAAATCAGTAAATAACTAAAGAGTAGATTTATTTCCTTCAGAATTATAGCATTGAAAGCCCGAATGATGGCTTCAATTTATTGAGCATCTACTATGTTCTAGTCACTGTCTAGGGACTTAACATATGTTATAGCCAATTAGAATATAAGCTTGATGAGGGTTGGGACTTCGCCTTCTTCCCTGCTGCAGTCCCAGGGCCTAGAGGAATGCTGGTCACATAGTAATTCTTCAACAGGTATTTTACAGAGGTTGAAAAAGTGATTTCTGATCCTTGCAGCCTACTAGGGCATTGGCCCTGCTATACTGATGAGCATAGGGAGGCTTGGGAAGGTTGAGTGGCCTGCTCATAGTACTAATTAACTGGTGAACTGGGATTGGATTGCAATCCATCTCTCTGCAGGCAGGCTCTTTCCATGATGCCCAGGATGACCTGGGGCCCCTGGGTCATCGGTCTCCTGATGTTATTGGGCTTAGTTGCCCTTGGCAAAGGAGGCTGCTTTGCCAGGAAGATGTAAAATCCTAGGAACAACTTCAGGGACAGACAGCCCCTCCTCACCTGGCTCTAAGAACAGTATGAATGGTGAGCCCTAATTAACTGCATAAGTGTTTGAGCTCGTCTGTTCAGAAAGAGGTGGAACAGTATCTAACAGTATGATAGGCAGTAAAAATGGTCCCCTCAAAATGTCCATGACCTAATCTCTGGAACCTATGAATATGTTATGTTATATATCAAAGGAGAATTAAGGTTGCTAACCAGCTGACCTTGAGATGGGAACAGTGCCCTGGCTTATCCAGGTGGGCCCCATGTAATCACAAGCGTTCTCATAATGGGGAAGAGAGAGCCAGGAGAACCAGTGTCAGAATGACGTGGTGTGAGAAGGGCTCACGTGGTTGTTGCTGGCTTTGAAAATGGAGGAGGGGGCCACAAACCAAGGAATGCAAGCACCTTCTGAAAGTTGGAAAAAGCAAGAAAACATTCTTTCCTAGAGCATCCAGAAAGAAAACAGCCTGGCCACCCCATTGGTTTTAGCCCAGTGAGGCCCCTTTCGGACTTCTGAGCTCCGGTATTGTCAGATAATACAGCCGTGCTGTTGTTTTAAGGCACTGTGGAAGCAAAGAGCAGTCCTCAAGCAGGCTTAGCTTGTGCCTTGAGCTCCAGGGACAGACATGATAGAAGGAGACACAACTCTCCAAGGCTTTCCAGAAAACTCCTCTTCAGGACCCCTCTTACTCCAGCCAAGGCTCAGCACCCAGGCGCTCACAGGCTTTGAGCAGCTTCATCTCCTTTGAGGAGATTCTTCGGCTGCACTTCATTCTGGGCCACCTCATGTACCTCTCACTTCCTGTCCTGGGACTTTCTGCTGTGTGGCACTGACATTTACCAGTGTGCATCCTGGAATTGCATGGGCTCACCTTTGACCAAGAGAAGACATGAACCTATGGTTAAGTGCTTCCCCCTTTTAATCCCTAGGTGGGCAGTTCTGAGATGCTTTTCACAAAGCTCATTAGGTGTTCCCAAGGAATTGAGCACTAATTTCCCAGGTGGAAGGAAACTGCCTCAGTAATGCATCCTTGTATTGGCTCTCTGGACCTCACTCCTGTCCCTGGGATCATTACCCAAGTGAATGCCTGTATGGGAACCTTTGTTTCCAGTCCTGCTGTTGGAGGAAACTTCTAAGACAATATGCTTGAACAGAACAGCTGCTCATCCAGTATTTTCTCAAAGGTATATCCCCTATCTCAGTCTCAACAGCATCGTGGGGAGTGCACGAGGGCGACGAGTAGTGGGTGACAACGAGATCTGGGACCTGCCCAGAGCAACACTGCTGTGGACGAGCCTGCCCTGGGGTCTTGGCCCAGAATACTTCCTGGTCAAGTTTGAGACAGGTGAAGTCTGGAGGGGGAGTGTCCAGGCTCTTGGGGACATCAAGGGCCCTGCTTGTTTAGTCACCCAAGTCCCCTCACTCTGGTGGGCGTCCCTCAGAGTATACCAGCTGTTCCTATCATTCAGAACACATGTTTTTCTGATGACTTTAATTGCATTATTAGCAACCAGGCTACAAAATGGGTGATTTGAGAGTGGCTGGGAAGCTGGGAACCTCCTGGCCCCACGGCTGGACAGCTGTTCCCAGAGCTGGCTGAGTCTGCCTTTGCAGCGGGTTCCTTCCCCACCCCCACAGAGGCTGCCTCGGTCATGCTGATAGGCCAAGCTGCCCTCTCTGATTTGAGGTTTTCCCACCAGCCATGCCCAGAACAGATGGAAACGGACCTCTTGGGCATCTCCAGCTGATGTGGATTTCACAGCAGGCGGAAGAGAGTGAGGGGGAGCAGACAAACCAGCCCCTTCCCACAGCCACTTGGGAGGCCACACTGGTTGTTCAGCTGTCCGCCCTCACTCCTTGTGAAAGGGGAGGGGCTTGAGGCTGGGGGATCCATTTCAGGGGAGGTGAACCTAAAAGCTAGGAATACAAAATACCTCAGTTCCTTATGGTTTTAAACCTGAGCTCCAAGGAGCCATGGGAGTGGGAGGTTGGAGGCCCCTGACCATCACTTTTTCAGACAGCACCATTTCTTTCCAGCCTCATTGTATAGCACCTGCTGCAGATGAAGCTGCATTAGTTGCTAGTCCCCAAACGCCGCCTCCCCCCCCCACTTCCTGCCTTCCAGCCTCTGCTCTTTGCTCCCATCCCCATCTCCTTTTCTGTACAAACACATCCACCTTATCCCTCTAGACCTGGCTCAGAAGCCACTCTCTCCAAAAGACCGTTCCCTGTTACCCCCCACCCTCCATTTGAGCAATCATCCATCACTCTTTCCTCTGAAGTCTCCAAGGGTCCATTTGCATCATTCAAATTGAACCAATCACTTTGGGATCATAATTACTTCTGTACTTGTTTTTTTCTCCCACTGGGCTGGGTCCTCTTCAGAGCACCGAATGGCTCTTTTTTGGCTCCACAGTCCCCATGGGAGGTGCTTGGTAAAATGTCTTTTTGGGTTTGGTTGGTTTTATTTTCTACTTTTAATGAGTGCATGTGAAAAAGCTGTCAAGAACTGCTCTTCCCAAAGACCCTATTTTAGTGTACTCAGGCTGCTAAACAATAAACATTTATTCCTCACAGTTCTGGAGGCAGGGAGGTCCAAGATCAAGGTGCCAGCTCAGGCAAGGGCCCTCTTCCTGCTTTGCAGGCTGCCTCCATCTTGCTGTGTCCTCTCATGGTGGAGAGAGAGAGGGCTCTGGTCTCTCCCAAATACCATCATATTGGGGATTAGTGCTTCCAGATATGAATTCTGGGAGGGTGGGAACAAAAACATTTAGCCCATTGTCTATCTTGTAATCATAACCTCTGAATTAAATACTGGGAATTCTTTTGAGTATCAGCTGTGTGACAGGCATTGGGCTGGGAATTAGAGGGAGGTGTTCAATGGAGGGTGATACCCCGTCGCTGTCCAGACGACTGGCTGCTCCACACTCAGACAGCCGTGCATCTTGTCATCAGGGCTAGGATGGCTGGGGATAGGGAGGTAGGAGTGGGGGTCAGTTTGTGCAGGGGGCCATGAGAGGGACAAGACTCATCCTGGAGGGGAGATACTGACAGCTGTTTCAGGTCGGGCTCTGCCACCAACTCTACCTGGGCCTTACAGACTTACAGTCCCGGGTGGACACCAAGTGAGGATTAAGAAAACTCTTCTTCCTTTTAGTTGCTTTGGTAATTGTCCTATTCAGGTTTTTCAAGGCCTTACAAGTCCCAAAATACTTGAGGTTCTGTAATATTTTGGGGTGATCAAGATGGGTATAAAGTTGGGCTGTTCAACATGGCAGCTACCATACACATATGGTAATTAAATTAAATGCAATAAAATTTACAATTCAGTTTCTCAGTCACATTAGCCACTTTTTTTTTTTAAAGATTTTTATTGGGGAATTGGGGGATAGGAACAGCGCTGGGGAATTGGAGGGAAGGGGAACAGACAAGTTGCTGTCGTTTTGTTCTTCAGTCTAGTTGTGGAGGATGTTGCTTCACTGGCCCAAGTTGGCACCATCATTGCGCTCTTCCCGGGCGAGGCAGATCAGTCGCCGGCTTCTGGACGGCCGCTCACGGCGGCTGCTGGCTGCTCACGCTGGCTGCTGGCTACACATGGTAGCCCATGGCAACCCACTGCCACAGGGGCTGCTGCCTACGCCATCGCCAGTGACTCACAGCAGCCCAGCTCCAGGTTGAGCTGTTGTTCAGCATCTTAGCTGTAGAGGGCAGTGTCACTGGCCCTCATATGTGGGATCCGAACCGGGGCCCTCTGGCATCCCAAGCCAGCTCTTAACCAACGCGCCACTCGGCCGGCCCACATTAGCCACATTTTAAGTGTTTGATGGCCACATGTGGCTGGTCACCACCAAATTGGACAACAAGAATAGAACTGTCCCATCATCACATAATATTCTATAGGATAGCCCTGGTACAGAAAGTTGCTTTCTAGCCAGTTTAGCTTTCAGTGTTTTGTTTTTAAAGGGAGGTTAGCTACTTTTGTCTTCTCCTTTTACATTTCTTCTTAAACGGTCTCTCCCTTCAGCCTCTTTCCAGGTAATTTTTTGAGTACTCAAGTTGTGAGTTCTGTAGGTCCAGCCTCACCTCCACTCTTTCTCACTTCACTGCAGCAAATAGCTTTGCTTTGCTTTTCTGTGCCCAGTCTTCCTTGGGCTGTAATACTGTCCCTCTCCCCTTCAAGACCCTGTGAGAACACATGCAGTGGGCGTTAAGCTGGCCAGAAGGCAAAGTAGCCAGGAGGCCAAATTAATAATGATGTTTTTTATAGCTGGGGAGAACCTACCTTTCCTCAAGATGGGCCATGCTGACCTGGTGCCTCCCCTCAGGCAGGGCTGCAAAGGAAGCCAGGGTGTCTGGGACCCAGCTTTCTGAAAGCTCAGCCAGAAAGCTTTAAAGCACAGCACCTATCTGGTGAGTTGGAGGGAACATCAAGACATGCTTCATTGGAGTTATAAATGTACTATTATGATGATATGTTTATTTGTACTTTCCCTCCAGGCAACTGTAATTCCATTTCACATCTACTATACTCATATTTTTGATATTCCAAGATTGAAGGGGGGAACTTTTGGTGTGACAGCCAATGCGACTTCCAGAGTATTTCGCTGTCTGTACATATATAACACCCTACAGCAGCATGTAGAGAATGCTACTCATTACAGGGTATCACTGGGCACACCAACAGGTATTCCAGGGCAGTCACTATATACATAAGCCCCTATGCCAAGGACAGAGTTGGCAGACCAAAGATGTCACCCAGCGGGTGACATTAGCCATTCCTGCCCTCAAACTTTACTGGTGTGTATCTCTGTCACCATACTAGTAGTGGGAACAGAGATGATAGAACCAGATGCTTGTCCTCTAGGTGTAAAACTAGTTACCTAGAACTTAGTAAAGTCTCCAGTTTTGCTGAAATAAAAAACTTCAGTTTTACGTGGAAGTGATTCACTGGGGCATCCAACACCCAATAGCTTCCTATTCCCCACTGTATCTTTAAATTCAGACGTTGGCTAAATAAGCATTCACTGAGCATCTCCTGCATGCTGGTCCCTGGGCTTGGAGCTAAGAGGGATGTGGGTCAGGGAGCTCACAGTCCATGATGGAGATGCCACTTGTATCTGCAGTACTTATAAAGCAGACTGGGATCAGCCTCATAGACACCAGCCTCTGGGAAGGAACACAGACTCACCATCAGAGTCAGAGCTAACAAAGTGCCTTTAGAGCTTTCCTCAGCACTGGGTTGCAGTACCACCTTCTCCCGGTGTCCTTACCTCGAGTCCCCACAGGTTTGGGTTTGAGTGGCCTCGGTAGTTGGTGTTTCACAGGCCTGGGTGGGGAGGCCCACTCCTATTTTCTTAACCATCCGTGTTTCTGTTCCTCTATACCCTTGGCAGGGTCAGGAGACGGAAACCATTTCTCACAGTCTCAGTGAATGGCAGCCCTGGTAAAGGCGCCAAAGAGGGTTTAGTCTAATTTCTCTCACTTGGGGAAACTGAGGCAGAAAGAAGGGAAGCTGCTTCCTTTGAGCCCCATGAGGCAAAGCAGTGACTCCGCCTGGCTTTGAGACCTCAGGGTTTGCATGATTGCTCTTAAGGAATCTGAAAGAAGAACATGGAGAGGGAGGGGTCCCCTGCTGCCTACAATACGTTCACAGAGATAATCTGTCAAGGGGCCGAAGAAAAAAAACAACAGTGAACAAGCTATCTATTCTTGTCTGCGCCATTTTCCCATGTCAGGAGCAGACTGCTGAAAAATTTAGGTTTTTCCTTTCATGTTTCCTTTCACCATACTCTGGACAAAATGCCTTTCTTTCCCCTCTTTTCTTTGGCAAGATCCTGACCAAGGCTGTAGGAAAAGAATCTCTTAAGAACATATCTATCTGTCTATCGATATACATTCAGCCCCTGACAGTGACACGGAACTGTAGTGCCTCTTAATTACCCAGGAAGTGACAAGGTCAAGAGGTGTCTGAAAGCTGCCTTGTGGTTCCGAGCATTGATTTCTCACCATTGTCGCCACTACATAAGCTGGAGTGAGGGGCCACGGCGCCTGGTTTTTGTCTGCTGTTTGGATTTCTTCCTTTCTTCCTCCCGCACTCATTTTTTTTTTTTAATTTGAAAAGAAACTTCTGGCATTTTGAGTATTGACTGGAAATTTGTAAGAGCAGGATGTGTTTCAGGTTGGCTGACCAGTCATAATTGCTGCTTCAGTGCTTGGGGTGGAGGTCAAGTTCTTACAGAGACACCCTCCCCTGATGCCCCCATTCTCTGGCTACTTTTTCCCACTTTCTTCCTATTATCTTTGGACTTTCCAGGAGAAAATGACAATTAAAGAAAAATTTTAATGCCCATGGGTAGTCATTGGGTGTATTTATGATGCATAGATAAGTTGTGCCCTTTGTACTTCACGCAGGGTTTTGAGGCAGATGGTGGTATTTTTTTAAGGAGGGGAACTGAGGTTTTGAATCATGGTCATCAAGAAATCATATTACCATGCAAAAACAGAACTGAAGGTATTTCTGGAAACTTCTGATCGAAATTGTAAAAATTCCTGGGTAGTGGTGTTTAGTTGTATGTTGGGATAGAGAAGTCAGAGAGATGAGTAGTTTACAGAGGCTACTCTGAGAATTTTGTTCTTCAGTAAAAACTATAGACAGGGATTACATCACCAGAGCAGAGAAATAGTTAATTCTTGGTCTGATAACAGAGGTGTTCTTCAAAATGTTAAGAAGTTCTAGTGGATGTTAGAACTTTTACTACAAAGAGAAGTCAGAACCTATAGCATGCAGGTCTCCAATTCTTCACTTTTGCACATCAGAGAGGAGCTTACTATGCAAACACAACTGGAATCCTTCAGAGCTCTCAGGAAGGAGTCTGGGGCATAGCATTTTTCTCTTCATTGTACAAACGACACCTTGGAAAGTTAAGGCCCCAAATCTAATGTTAAACATCAAAAGAATCTATAGGAAGAGAAATGATACCTCTCTTTAGAGAAGTCTTGGATTTTCTTCCCAACCTCCCTGCTTTTCGTCAAGGTTTGAAACACAACTAGAATAGATAAGCCAGACCTTTGGCTTTAAGTTTTAAGGTTGGGAGTTGGGAGTCAGAGCTTTAGTCTCACTCTACATCTGATCTTGCGCAATCCGTGTTCCCTGTCCAGACCTCGGCTTCCTCATCTGAAAAATGAGCAGTTGGATTGGTTGACTTCCCATCCAGCTGGAACCCCAAAAGCAGAAACAAGAAATATATTGACATCTACTTTTGAATGCTAGTAAAAACTTATCAGACTTTAGGTTAGGAACAAATTAAAACATACCTGGCCCTTTGTTATTTGTAAATATTGACTGCACAGGACTTCGGATCCAGCCTGAATTAAATATTTCCAGTGCCTGTTCCCAAGATCAGAAAGAGATTATGGATAGATAGACAAGACATAGAAACTGTTGGATAAACATTAAACAAGTTAATAAATTAACATGATGCAGACACTCAGGTATGAGTATGTCTTCTAGCTCCTGTTGCCAGCCTCTTATCTATATATCGACTCAACAATTCATATACAGTTCATCCAAGCACTCATCAAACCACCCATCAAGTCACCAATCTGTCCATCTGTTCACCTCATTCTTCTGTACACTACGTGGGCTATAGGAATGAATGCCATAAGAAGGAGGTTTAGAAAAGTGCCATGTGGCTCAGATGAAGGGAGAGATCCCTTCTAGCTGGTGACATTGGAGAAGGCTTCATGGAGGAGCTGGTATTTGAGCTGAGTTTTGAAGGATGGGTAGTATAGGAAGAAGGGAATGTAGACAACATGAACAAAGACATAGAGATAGGAAAGGACTGTGCTTGTCTGGAGCACATTCAGTACTCAAGAAAGAAAAGTCAAATAAGAAAGAACACTGGAGAACCATTAACTTTGGGGGTCAAGGCAATTAAGGAGAGTAGCTGGCAGTGTTTTGGAGGACCTTGGAACCAGCCATTTTTACAGTAGAGAGAATATGGTGAAAATGAAGTCAAGGAGGCATTAGGGGTAGGGAGCCACCAGACAATGACTAGCACATTTTGCTTTGGGAAAAGATGTGTGAACAAAATATGAAAAAAGCAAAAGGATACCCTGTGTATTGTGTGAAGTTTTACAAGTGTCTCACATTCAGTCTCTGGGTTCTACAAGCAACCCTTTATAGAACTTTGAAAAGTCAAGGAGACTTTAGTTCATAAGAGACTCATTAAGGAGTGGGAGGTAGGAGGGTGTGAAAGGAATTTGACTGTTTTTGTGTGAGACAAGAGCCTTTCCACCTTCCTGCACCTGGCCCTGTTATGCTCTTTTTCTGGAATTGCAGAAATGAAAGCCCCAATGGGTGGAGTCCACTGCTGTCCCCCGAGCCAGATGGCTTTCTAGCCCCGAAGCACCCTGTAGACCTGGGCTGGAAGCTGTCTTTACTCTCCTTTAGGTGCATGATGAGAGACTTGTACAAACCTCTTTAAAATGATATCATTGACATGTTTATAGAAGGACCAATTACAATGAAATAGGAAAAAAATAAACTACCTCCAAATGTTAAGCCCTCCAAACATGCTGGCTCTTTCACTGGTTATCTCATTTTATCCCTCAGATAGCCCACTGAAGTAGGAATTATTTCCCCTGTTTTGCAAATAAGAAAATTGAAGCCAGAGAAGTCGAGGAATGTTCCCACAGTCACACAACTAGGTAAGCGGTGGCAGAACGGTTTTCCAAACTCAACGCACCAGAATACCTTTGATAATTGACTGAACAATTTTTGTGCTTCTGTTATTGTAGAACTCTTGGAGACAGGAATTTCTGACTGCTATGGGCTGATAAATACTTAGCATAGATCTCTGAAACTATTTTTAAGTAGAAAAAGGATGGAAGGGAGTGTTGGAGGAAAACATGAGGGAATAGAGAGAGAACTGGGAGGCAGAGAAACTTTGCAAGTTCCTTAAATGTATTCCTTAAGAAACGGGGAGGGGAGGGAGGACGGGGAGGAAAGCTGAGCCGAGCTGTGGGGGTGACTGGGCCAGATGACCTCGGTGCCCTCCAGCTGCCCAGCCCATACTCTGCCCTGTGGCCGGGGGACCTAGTAATCACAGTGGGCGGCAAAGCAAATAATGCTTTGTTGGTTTTGCTAAAAGAAAATAAGAGAAACACAGTTTAGTCCCTGAGGCCCATGTGCTGAGCCAGCCGCTTTGGAGCCCCCACACTGGGCTGTGGTCCTCTGCTCCTAAGGTAGCTTGAGTGCTCAAGTGAAGGAAATCCAGCCTTTCCAGCTGTGGTGTCTTTTTCTTTTCTTATAATTTATATACAGTAAAATGCTCAGACCTTACGTATTCTGTTTTGACCAATGCATATCAAAGCCCAGAACATTTCTATCACTGCAGAAAGTTTGCTCAGGGTCCTTCCCAGTCAATCCCCATCTCCCCTAGCAACCATGTTCTGATTTCTATCACCACTGGTTAGTTTTCACTGTTCTAGAATTTCATATAAATGCAATCATACAGGATGTTCTTCTCAAGTTTGTCTTCTTTCACATAGCATGATATTTTTG
Source organism: Hipposideros armiger (assembly GCF_001890085.2). Taxonomy (NCBI): domain Eukaryota; kingdom Metazoa; phylum Chordata; class Mammalia; order Chiroptera; family Hipposideridae; genus Hipposideros; species Hipposideros armiger. The sequence continues at coordinate 598,605 of NW_017731358.1, read as the reverse complement.
AGATTCATCCATGTTACTGGATATCTCAGTAGATCATTCTTTTTTTTTTTTTTTTAAATTTTATTGGGGAACAGCCATGGTCATTGGTTACACATGGCTTTCGTGCTACAATGGCATAGTTGACTCTTTTAGGGAGGGTGCAGCTCACAGTGGCCCATGCGGGGATTGAACGGGCAGCCTTGGTGTTATCAGCACCATGCGCTAACCAACTGAGCTAACCAGTCACCCCCTAGATCATTCGTTTTTATCAATAAGTAGTATTCCATTGTATGAATATATTGTAGCTCATTTATCTGTTCTCTTGTGATGGGCATCTGGGTTGTTTCCAATTTTGGCCTATAATGAAAAAAGCTGCTACATTCTTCTATGAGACTTTTCATAGACATATGTTTTCATTTCTCTTAGGTAAATTGCTGAGTAGAATTGCTAGGTCAGGGTGTAGATGCAAGGGTATGCTGGAGTGGTCTGTACCAGCCAACCAGAGGCAACTGTGCTCACCTCTTTCGCTGATGTCATATGAGCACCTTGAAATTGGCCCTGGTGGGAGGATTTATACCAGGGAAATCGACCAAGTGCCACAAATCAGGCTCATTTTATACCCTGGGAGGCAGTTGTTAAACATTTAGCAGTATACTGCTATGTAGATGTATGTATGCATTTTTTTTTTATTTTTCAATTTTTATTTATTTTTTTATTGTTTTTTTTCAGGAACCACCAGCTTCAAGTGAAGTAGTTGTTTCAATCTAGTTGTGGAGGGTGCAGCTCAGCAGCCCATGCGGGAATCGAACTGGCAACCTTGGTATTGTGAGCACTGTGCTCTAACCAGCTGAGCTAACCGTCAGCCCCAGTATGTATACATTTTTAAGAAACAGTTTTTCAAGTGGCTGTACAGTCCAACATTTCTATAATATCAGTGATGTATATAAGAGTTCTAGTTGCTCCACATCCTACTCAACATCTGGTGTTGTCTGTTTTTAAGTTTCGGCATTCTGGTAGGTGTGTGGTGGTATCTCACTATAGTTTTAATTTGCATTTTTCTGGTGACTGATGATGTTGAGGGCTTTCACACTGTGGTCATTTGTGTACCTTTTGGAAAGCGTCTGTCTAGTCTTTGGCCATTAAAAGTAAAATTTGGTCATTTGTGTTTTTATTATTTAGTGGCAGGCGTTCTTTATGTATTCTGCACATAAGCCCTTTGTCAGATAAGTTTTATGAATATTTGCTACTAGTCTGTTATTTACCTGTTTATTTTCTTGATGGTATAATTTTTGTGTGTGTGAGCAGACATTTAAAATTTTGATGTCATACAGTTTATCAGTTTGTTTTTGTTTTTAATTTATGATTCACATTTTCTGTGTCTTCTCTAAGCTATCCTGTTGTGTTTCCTTTGAGCAGAGTGGCCTTTCAGTTTGCGTCTGTCAGGAGACCATCCATTCTTCATGGCCCAACATAAAGGTCGCCTCTTTTTTTTTCTTAAAGATTTTTATTGGAGAATTGGGGGAGGGGAACATTGTGTTTTTCCAGGACCCATCAGCTCCAAGTCAAGTTGTTGTCCTTCAATTTTAGTTGTGGAGAGTGCCGCTCAGCTCCAAGTTTAGTAGCCACTTTCAACCTAGTTGCAGAGGGTGGGAGGGGGTGGAAGCAGGGGCGTAGCCCACCATCCCATGTGGGAATCAAACCGGCAACCTTGTACAGCTGAGCACTCCGGCCACTCGTTGGCAGCTCAGTGGCAGCTCAGCTCGGGCACAGCTCACTGGCCCATGTGGGAATCAAACCAGCAACCCTGTTGCTCAGAGCTCACTCTCTAACCAACTGTGCCACCCGGCCAGCCCCAAAGGTCGCCTCTTTAGGGAACTCTTCCTGCACTTCAACTAGTAGCATTCTCACCTCAGTACCTCCACTTAGTTCATATTTCTCTGAGAATGTGATGATGTAATTATCTCTTTATGGGTCTTTCCAACCTCTCTGTTTGGGAGCCCCACATGGGGACTGTAGGTCTTCTGTATTGTATTCTCCCTTGTACCTTCTCTTCCTCTTTTTCATCTGCTCCTAGTGCCTTCCTGTGCCCACCAGCACCCTGCTCTGTGCCTGGCCCAGCAGGTTCACAGTGAATGCTAGCTGACTAAGTGAATTAACTTGAATGTACCCAGGGCCTCATGGTTGATCTCTTTGTCTTTGGATTATGTTGTAATGGTCAATGATTATTGACTGTGGATCAGAAGATGGGGGAGGATCAAGTGTGATTCTGTTCTGAGAAGGTTAAGGCTAGGCAGTTCTTTGTGCATGTGTGTGCTATGCAGAGGCCAGTGGGAGAGGGTGTGTGCATGGAATGTAATCTGAACTGCATCTTGATATCTTTGAGACCTAGCTGACAAGGCACTGCGCTGCCTGTGGTTAGACAAACCTCGGATCAAGCACGTTTATAGCTCTGTGACCTTAGGCTAGTGATTGTGCCTCTTTAAGTCTCAGTTTCTTTAGGTATAAACCAAGAACAAGAAGAATACTACCCATCTCACTGGTTGTCATTAGAATTAAAGGCAACGGATATTAAGACAGCTCTGGAAATGGTGAGGTTTCCTGACCCTAGGGTCTAGGCAGCTCCTGTGGGAGATGCTTGGTGGGTTCCTTGCTCTGTGATGTTTTACATGAGTGAAAGCTCCCTGTGACCTCCACCTTTCATGTGCTATCTGCCCTAGGCAGTTAGATACAGTTGTAGAGGTGACAGAGTTGGAGGAGCCGTGAGGGACTCCACACAGAGAAAGGAATGTCCACCCTGGAATCAGAGCCCACCCCCCTCTTTTTTTTTTTCTAATCGTCTGTTTTTGCAGCTCTCAGATGGTTGCAGAGTGGGCTTGTGATCAAGGCTTCCACAGCCCATCAATAAATAGGGAGCTGTGAGGGTGGGTCTTAGCTAGAGATCAGTATCCCTCCACCTCATCTAAAGACTCAGAGGTGGAGGACAGACACGATGGAGAGTGCCCCTAACCCCACCTTCCTTGGGCAGTTTCCATCTGAATCTAAAGGCAGGAGTGGCCCGGCTCTGAGCAAGCCACTTCTCCCAGTCCAGTTTTCCCCGTGGTAAACTGGGGGTGCAAACACCCCCTCCCCTCACTCCTCAAGGTCTTTTCAAGATGTACCAGAGAGACTGGGAGTGAAGTGCTTGGGAAATTGCGAATAACTGTATAGGCACATTGTGTGTGCGTGCCAGGAGGGGCTCCCCTTAGTGTTCCTTTGTTTCATCCTTCATTTATTTATTCCACATTTATTCAGCATCTAAGTGAGCTACACACTGGGAGTCAAAAAAACTGCGCAGTTGTGGCTAGATGCCTGAAGATTAAGCAGGCAGCGCGGCCCACTGGTCCTGCCCGGCCGGCCCGCCCCACAGCTTGGGGAAGGCGGGAAGGAGACTCTGCGGGTGCCAAAGTCAGAACCTGCTCAGCGGCCACGGCTCCTGGCGCAGCCTTGACTCGCGGCCAGGACTGGCGCGGCCGCCGGCTGTGGAATGTGTGAGCGCCATGTGTCACCGCCCCAGACTGTGGGAAAAGGCTGCTCAGCTCACCTCCCAGCAGCTGCCCTGCGCCCGCCCTTGCGTAGCTGGGAAACAGGAGCCGCCTGCTGCCCAGGCCCCAGGGGCACTTCCGAGCGCGCGCTGCTGGCCCGCACCCACACTCTGCCGGCCCACCCGGGGTACCCAGAAGGGCCTGCCCCTGTTGGGGAGCGTGACCAGCGGCAGGCAGGCAGGCCGGCAGCAGGAAGGGGCAGCCCAGCCGTGCCCTTTCCTGCCTTTCATATTCCAGAGGAATGATCTAGTCTCTCTTGTTTAAGTAGGTTAGCCCTGTTAGATGGAACAGTCTCCTCTAAGTCTCCTTTTCTCACTCAGAAAAGGGCCTGGGCAGGGAAGACTTGGAGGGTGTGTGGTTAGAGAGGCAGGAGGGGAGACCCTCCCCACTGGGGGTGTCTGATGTCAGCACCTTCCTGGTCCCCTGCCAGGCATCTTGAGGTAGGGCTCAGTTATCAGAGATCTCTGAGCAGGAGGCCACACTGCTCATACCCAGTTCCACCAAATCAGAAACAGCAGGTGATCTGCACCTCCCTGCCCTGTCACACCTTCATCTCTGGCTGACACACAACTCCAGCCCAGGGCGTGGTGTGAGTGAGCATCACATGGTACTCAGAAATCCCCCAGGCCACTGCCTTCTAAGTCCTGCGGTGCTGGGAGACTTATCCAAAGTCATTCTGCTGGGTGGCAGCAGAGCTGTTTCTAGAATCCAAGCCTTTTCTGCCACTCCCCAACACTCGCCTAGGAATCGAGCCCTTTCTCAGCAGCCTAGCACCCGTAATGAGTACCCTGCTTTAACTAGAAAAGTTGGGGGTGGGACACATGGGAATGAGGGTAAACCACGTGTCCTGAGACCCTAGCAGCTTTGCCTGAAGCCAGCCTCATGCTGCCAGAGGTTCTACCGCTGTTACATCAGCCTGTCTTCCTGGGGGTGTACCGGGTGGTACAAGCCTTTGGTCCTGGTGAGTGAAACCAGTACAGTATCCCACCACTGTACCAGCACCTTTCCATTTCGGTACCTTGCTCCTGCTTGTCCTTCAATGTCTGGTCCAAGTCAGGGTGCACACAGTCCTGAACTCCTAAAGCACTTGATTTCTATCTCTTCTTTCAGCATTTGTAGCCACCTATAACTTGTGATCTGCATGCCCTCTCCTTTCCTCTACAGTCCTGATAGGACAGAAACTATGTTGCCCTCCTTTCTGTATCCCCCACCAAGTAACAGTTTGGTTATAGTATCTATATACAGTTCGGTTATAACAGTCTAGTTATAGTATCTGCTCTGTTTGTAATAAATGAAGTCTTCTCAAATGCAATTTATCACTGGCTCACAATTTCACTTACCACATGTGTGTGGCCTTGGGCAAGTTACTTAACCTCTTTAAGTCTCAGTTTTCTCACCTGTAAAATGGAGACAAGTTCAATTGGTATTGGGTCTGAAGTGACTTGTGTAGAGGCTGGCACGCAGCAGGTGTGTGTGTGTGTGTGTGTGTGTGTGTGTGTATATATATATATATATATATATATAAATTTAAAATATTTAGCACACGAGTGCTTTTTAGTATACATGTGAAATATGCAATTAAATGACAAATATTCTCAAAGACTATTTCAATATGATATCTGTATCTCTTTGTTAGCTAACCCGGTGGTCGGGAAAACTCTTTGGTGTATCACTGTAGATCATCTTTTGTGTGCTTGCTCCTTCCTGGGGTCCTGCCATGGGCCATGGTAACAGAGCTAAGATTGGATGTAGCGAAGCAAATGTCTGGGTGACGGTAGCCACGTGCCCCTTAAAGGTGTCCCACCGCCACACTAGAAAGACTCCTGTCCTCTCAGGACCACTGTTCCTCCTCCATCAGTGCAGTACTTTTAACCAGCAAAGCACGTCTTGAGTATCTGTGTGTGCAGTGCTATGTGCTGGACCTGTGGGTGATACAGACCATGATGCTCCTACCTGCAAAGAGCTTACTCCTTAGGGGAGGAGTCAAAGGGGCTCACATAGGGGAAATGACTGAGTCGGCAAGATAGAGTGTCACTGATTCATGCTATCACGTGAGGGGCAGGTGACAAGTGACACAGGGTTCTGAGGAAGGAGAGAGAAGTGATGGTGTGTGTATGAGTCTGCTTGGGCTGCCATAACAAAATACAATAGACCTGGTGGCTTAAACAACAGAAATTCATTTTCCTCACAGTTCTGTAGGCTAGGAAGCCCAAGATCAAGGTGCTGGCCAATTTACTCTTTGGTGAGAGCTCTCTTCCTGGTTTGTAGATAGCTGCCTTCTGCTGTGTCTTGAGAGAGAGAGAGAGAGAGAGAGAGAGAGAGAGAGAGAGGGAGAGAGGGAGAGAGAGAGAATCTCAGGTGTTTTTTCTCATGAGGATACTAATGCTATTGGATTAGGGCCCTACCTTTATAACCTCATTTAACCTTAACTACTTCCTTAAAGGCTGTATCTCCAAATACAGTTCACATTAGGGAAGTTAGTGTTCACATATGAACTTGGGGAGGGGGACACAATTCAGTTGATAGTAGTGGGAAAAGAGTGTGCTTCAGTCTAGAAAAAGAGAACTCCTTGGATAGCAGGTAGAGGGCATGCTTGGTGAAGGGAACAGCGTGGGCAGAAATACAGAGGCAGGAATGAGTGAGCAGTGAGAGCCTGGCATGGCTGGTACCAAAAGTGTGTGCTGGATGGGAAATAAGCTTGAGAATCTTGGGGTATCGCCAGATTATGGAGGGTTTTGAATGCTGGGTGTGTGGAGGGTTTTAGATGCTGAGTTTGTGTTTGATGTGCCTGACAATAGGAGCTGAAGAAGGTTTGGGAGTTGGAGGGGCCAATGCTTGTTAAATGACGTGGCAACAGTAAGACTTGGAAAATGCTTCTCATGGGCAGAAGATACAGGAAACTTAATCCTTGCGTTTAGAGAAGGGACTGAGGCTGAGAAAGGTCAAGTCGCGTGACTAAGGTCAACATCAGGTTAGCGGGGCACCAGGATCAGATATGGTGCTTGGCTGGCTTCACAGTGGACCCTTTTATTGTTTGCCTTGGCCCGTGAGTACGAGGTGGGACAGGGGCTCAGGAAGGTCTATATGCTGGGCTTGTGACAAGTGGATTAGAGGAAGGTGAGAGCTGAGGCAAAAGCAGCTGGAACCTACAGCAATAATCTAGATGAGCCCCCGACCTGGCTGGGGCAGGAGCAGCCTATGTGAAGCTATTAGGGAGCAGAGGAGGGCATGTTTGAATCAAGCCTTGAAGAATGAGGGGGATTTGGAATTGATGGATAGGAATAAAAAAGGGCATTTTATATCTATTGGGATATGTTGGTTGCTATTATTATAGCTATTTAAGATGGCACTCGGAACCATACATTTAAGTTAATACTTTAAATATAATACACCAGATTTGACCAAAATTCGAACAATATGATGTACAGACAGAATGGCAGAAACATCTGGAAGTTATTAAGTGTCTGTAAGCAGTGGTTTTTCTGATAAGTCAAAATCCATGGGGCTGACTTATTGGGAAACGCACAATTTTCTAGGTGAAGAAACTGGGGCTCAGAAAGAACAAAAGTTGCCTAAAGCCACACAGATAGTAAGTGGCAGAGCTGGTTGACCCAAGGTCCATCTGGCTCCAGTATCTGTCCTCTTTCCACCCCCATGACTCTGACACTGGGTCTGTTTGATACTTGGATATCGGGTATCCATGTGGTAACTATATTTTCCAGACCCCGAATAGGGACACACAGTCTGACAAGTGTGAAGGCGCTTATGGGGACCACAGGCTAGAATGTTTTAAATTAGGACCATCCCAGCAAATCCAGGACACCTGGTCATCATAGCTATCTAGGGGCTGCCCACACCCTTGGCACGAGGCTGGCTTCTGCCATTTAATACTGTTTCCCATCTTGAATGCCCAAGGTCTATTTTTTGGTTGGAGCATATGCCACCGACAAGTGAGAGACATTTAAAAAGATCAAACAGCTGGAGAGAGATTACAAGGGACATTCCTTTTAGGTCAGCCTAAGAAGGGGAAAGAGCCGGGGAGGGCGGGGAAGTGGCAGAGGGTCAGAAGAATAACCCGGGGGTTCTAAACCCGGGGAGGTGTAAGGAGCTGCAGCTGAGAGGCAGATGAAAGCTGGAGTGCTTCGCGCCAGGGTCAGGATGGAGCTGCCCTTCTTTCTTCCCCTTCCCCTAGCTCTTCCCTTTTCTCCTTCTCTCCTTCTGAACTTCAGCTACTCCTTCCCCGCCCTCACTTGAAAACAAGAATCTGCAGCTGTGCCTGTGGCACCCCAGGGAGGAGGCCGCTGGCTTTTGTGGAGTGGAAACTTACTAGCTAACTTTATGTGACTGCATGGAACCCTCTTCTGTAAAATGGGCCCAACAGTAACAGGTTATTATAGAATTTTGTGGGGTCATATGGAAAACTGTCCGGTAAACTGCAAAGAATTGGACACACGTGGTCCTGAGTTTTGTATGTAGTGGGAATTGGGATCAATGTGATGTTGTTATTGTTAGGATAAGAGGCCAGTATTAGGAGCATTCATCTTGAGGGGCCTCACAGCAGTAATTGGAGGCTTGGGTGTTTGAGGTGGTGGTTTATCTTATTTAAGACGGTTAGTTGCCTGCTAATTCACAAATACAGGGAGAAGAAAGGAGAAGTGAGGTGGGAGGTGGTGTGTGTGTGTGTGTGTGTGTGTGTGTGTGTGTGTGTGTGTGTGTGTGGTGGGGGAGAGATTTGGCATTTGCGAGAAATCACATAATCATAGAGTATTAGGAACAGGCCTCAAAGAATATATAACCCATCTCCTTCACTTTTATAGATGAGGACACCAAAGTCCAGACAGAAAAAGTTACTTTTCCAAGGTCAGTAGCTATCCAGTGCTCACACTGGTTATGGTCTTCCAGCCTGAGTCTAAGGCTTCCCTTTTCAGGACATGCTCAGCCCATATCATGCAAATAACCCTATTCTAGGAGTAGTAGGGGAGGCAGAGAGGAGAGGTGTGATCTCTAGTGTCAGGGCCTCATAGAGTAATTGGGAAGGCCTCGACTCAACCATAGAACAGCTCAAAACTGGCTGGGTGTGAACTCCAGGGATACAGCCCAGAGGCCTGTAAGAATTTAGATACAGTAACAGCCATCCAGGCTGGGATGGTTAGGGAAACTTGAGGGACTAGCTGAAGGGGTGACATAGACAGTTGTAATGATGTAGCATTTCCTTTAATGATACTTTTTGCTCCAACGTCTAGAGGTGGTTAGTTAGGCTTTTATCAGCATCTATTTTGAATGGATATGTACTAGTACCTTACTTTCCTTGAAAAGCCTGTTAAATTATAAGTTGATGGCTCCTAAAACTTCCCTGCAAAGGGTTAAACGTCTGTGTCAGACAGAGAAGCTCACCAGTTAATATCTACTTCTTCTTCTTCTTTTCTTTATTCGTTTCAGGTGTATAAAACAATGCAATAGTTACACTTTTCACTCCTCACAAAGTGACAACCCCCCATCCACCGCCCCCCTATATCATGCATATCTATTACAATTCCATTGCCTCCACTCCCCACACTATTCTCCACATCCTATATATATATATATATATATATATATATATTCAATTATAGTTGACATACAATATTATACAACATCAGCTTCAGGTATACAGTGCAGTGATCAAGCCTCTACCCCATTCATGATACGGTCTCCCTAGCAAGACATGTGACTATCTGACAACCAACAAAATATTTACAACATTATTAATTATGTTCCTCGAACTGTCTTTCATATCCCTGTGGCAATATTGTAGTTACGTATTTATGCTGTCTAACCCCTTCCCCTTCTCCCTCATCCCCACCCCCCTCCCATCTAGCAACCATCAGTTTTTCCTCTATATCTCTGAGACTATTTCTGTTTACTTTGCTCATTCAGTTAATATCTACTTCTTAATCAGCCCAATGTGCTTGAAGGAAGGCCATTCACTAAGTGGTTCACAACTAATATGTCATTCTGGTGTTTTAACCTGTTGTGCTTTTAAAGCATTATTCTTCTAAAGCATTTCAAATGTCTCTCTATGTAGTTTCTCTTGGGGAGAACCAAGCAACAAGCAGTCTTTCTTGCCACATGCAATGAGTTACCCCTAAGGTTACTCATCTACTTTTCCTTTTCATTTGGAAACTTGGTTGGGAACCTCTGGATGGAGACCCTGATTTATTTATCTCTGCACCCTCCATAACCCCTCCCATGAGCTCTTGCTCAGGGTTGGCTCTGAGAGAACTTCTGTTGGCTTGAACTAATGATCAGTGCTGGTGACCTGTCCAAGTTACCCCCAACCATCTTGACTACCAAGCCTTGAGTTGTGAGCAATGAGATTTATCAGCTGTGAAGCTGTGGTTGTACTAACACCTCATATGAATTTCCACTGTAAGCAATGTCACCTGGTGGTGGGCATTTTGAGAAAGGGGACTGAGTCTTACTCATCTTGGTATTTTGATGCTTAGCTCAGTGCCTAGGGTATAGTAAGTGCTCAATAAATGTTTATTAGATTAGACAGACATGAAACACATTCTCCTTAGGCAACTCTGTCCCCAGAGTCATACTACATATCATTATAGGTCAAAGAAATTAAAAAAAAATTATTTCCTGCTTTGGAAGCTGTACTATTAGCTTCTTTTCTTAAAGCCAGCATTTCTGATCTGATCCCTGCTGTTCATACAAGAGGTGATAACTTCCCTATTACTTCAAAGCCTCTTTCTCTTACCTAGGCTGATTTTTAATTTTATTTTAATGTTTTAAAGCACAGGCTCATCTTTAATCTATGGAGGACAATGTACCTGGGTTGACAAGATGTTTTTCCCCAGTTTCCTCATTTAAACAAGCTTTAATCAGCCGTTCTTTCCTTGTTCTAGTTCTGAAATGATTTTTTCTTTTGATCCAGAGTTTATTATGGAAAGCCACATTAGAGAACATTTCTGCATCTTTCTGGGATTTTTATCTTTAGATTATTACAGTAAGTCCCCTTCCCCCCGCCCCCTTGACCGTGTTCTTTGGGTGATATCTTTATTTAAGAATGTGATCTTGGGCTGCATATTCATTCATGTGACTACTAACTGATCCAGGTGAACTTTACTGGAATGTAAATACTGTAGCTAGAAGGCAAGATCAAAAACATTCCCTGGACAGCAATGTTAATCTTTCTATTGCCAAGGGGAAACAGTTTAACATGTAAGGCGATTTCACGCATTTATGCATTAAGTAGAATTTTGTGTACGTTTTGTATGGTTGAGATTGTTTGCAAATAACAGGTAAAGGCCAGACAGAGGTCCACAGAATTGCCTGATATTCCTGCTTGAATGTCAGTCCCACCAAAGATGTCTGTAGAAATCACTGTTTTGACCACAGTATCAACTCAAATGACCTACTAGTAATTCATCCACCTGAAAACTGTCACCAGAGGTTGAATAAAAAAAACCCCTATATTTTCTTTGTGTGTGCGTGTGTGTGTGTGTGTGTATTTGCGTGTGCGTGCGTGCGTGTCTGATGTGGTGGGTCTTATAGGCTTGTGCAAAAGAGAAAGAAGCTTAAGCTTAATGAACAAACTATAACAGACTTTTTTCTTTTAAATGAAACAAACTCTCTAGATTTCTCTTGCATATCAAGAAATTAGTGGATCCTTCCATAAAGAAGAAGTAAATCTTTTTTGACTTATAAGAATGTTTGGACTTTCCTGGGTACTTATGTCATTGGGTTACATTTAGATGGAGAGCTTTGGAAAGTTTGCTCCCCTCTAATAGGTGCCAAATCAAGAGACTGATGGTACATAAAATAGCTTAGGGCCTTTGGGGATTCAAATGGCTCCAGGTTGACCTCTTATCCAGACTTCCATACTTCTACCATCTCCGGCTCAGCTCAGTCTCTGAGGCCAGGTCTAAAATAGGCTGTTTCCAAAGAAGGGCTATTATCCTGGGGTTAGAGAAATATTTTGTGTGATTGTCTTTCACCTGGCCAATCAATTTTTGGATCAGATTGATCTAGAACCTCTGGGCATTGTAACAATCTTCTGTCTGTAACCCTGAAGAAAAAAAATCATCTATTGTCTCAACAACAACAACAACACCAACACCAACAACACCAACACCAACACACACACACACACACACACACACACACACACACACACACACACACACACCCTCTTAGAGCATTTTGAAACTATGGTGAGACATCTTAACTTACTTAAGCAAATGAAGTACAAAACTATACAAATAAAGTACAAAACTCCCATCTGTTTTGAGATAGACTCTGGTAGCCCTAGTGTTACTGGATTTTATAAAAAGGAATTCCAGGCACAGCAACTACATTCTACATTTATAAAAGCACCACTGGGGTAGATGAAATTGGAGTAGTTCACTAGGTTAGATCAATATTCAATCCTGACTCCACATTCACCTGGGGAGCTTTTGAAAAATACCAATGCCTGGGCCACATGTCAGACCAATTAAGTCAGAATCTCTGTGGATGTGGCCTGAGCATCTGTATTTTTAAAAGATTCTAATGTGCAGCCAGTGTTGAGAATCCCAGAGTTAGATAAATGGAACCAGGGAATCAGGAGAGTAGGGATTAATATTATGTCATGTCCAATAACAGGCTGAAGAATCTGAGCTTTTCATTTAGGATAAGTCTTAAGATGTCAAAGCTAGATGGGACTTTAGAGATAATGTCCCATTTTAGAGAAGGGGCAACTGAGGCTCAGAGCCTTATTCAGGTTGGATGGCCAAGAGAATGTAGGCAGCACTAGCTCTAGAAATCTGTGTCTTTCACTCTATGCCTCTCTCTCTCAAAGTTATATTGAAAATGAAGAGAAAAGATCATCTATACCTCTATGTTCCTAACCACCCATTTACTTAGAAATATTTAAACACCGGAAATGGATTATGGTGGTGAAAAGAGCACAGCTTTACAGCTCTCAGGCCTGAGTGGCATGGATATAAAGGCTGCATTATTTATTAGCTATTGCTTATTCTCTCTGAGCCTGTCTTCTCATCTGTAAAATAGGAATTAAGAATAACTACTTCCCAATATTATCAAAAATGAGATGACAAGCCAAATATGTAGGATGTGCTCAGTAAATTAAACGGTAATTATAATTATTAATTGCATTAAAAAAAATCTTGGGCTTTATGTAGAAATAGCTGCAAAGGGGTTAAAAAAATGTCTTGGAATTTCTTTTGCATGAATGTCTTAATCTTGCAAAGGTTGTTTTTGGTTTCCATTGATTGAAAACACAAATAAACCCTAACTGAAGCACTTATGAAGGAATGAATGGATTTCCAATCTGTGTTTTCTTGTTTACAGTGGAAAATATGCAATCCAAGGAAAACACAGGTGGTGTAGTTGTTCAGTGCCTCTATTTTTATCATATGTAGAAGGCTCTAAGCATGCAAATACAAACATTTTAAGTAATAGAAAATGAAGACTAACTTTCAAAGTTAAATGGCTTCAGGTTTCCTATGGCAAATGCAGGTTTTTCTTCTTTTGCTATTTATTGAAAAAGATCTCCAGATCCAACACAGACAGAATTCCAACACAATTATTTAAAAATGCTCACAATTAGCATTTTTAGAGAAGCATTTCTTTTCACTTAGGGTCTTTTTCTTTTGTGTTACAAAAATAATATCTTCCTAGGAGGAGGAAAGCCACCTCCCGGGGTGCATGATTGTGAAATGAAGATGGGACAGAGGCAGGCAGGTCCCTGGAGTAGGTGACGGCCCCGTGTCCCCCAGCCCTTGTGCCCCTCGGCAGGGCTTGTGCGGACGTGTCTCGGGCGTGACCTCCGAGCAGCTGCACCACCGGCTCAGCCTTGCGGCGGGAGAAACCCGAGCTCCCAACAAAACAGTTCCATCTTTGGCAAGTCCTCTGGTATTTAAGTCTCTGCGGGTGGGGAGAGGTGCCGCGTGCCTGAGTGCCTGAGAGACTCTGGGAACTCACAAGCCTTGGCTTCCCTGGTTTTACGTTTCTGAAGGGTCTGAACATCTGCAGGGGAACCTCCAGTCGCTGGCAGAAGGTGGGGGGTGGGGCGAAAACAGCAAATGGATCTTTAAGGAGGCTGGAGGGAGCCAGGTTCATCCTTCCCCCTGGGGCGGGAACCAGACCTTGAATTTTCTTTTCTTCTTTTCTTTTTTCTTGTTCTGCAGATATTATGTGGTCAGCAGGGGCTGAGAATAAACCTTTAGAAGACAAAGTCTCCTTTCTAATATCATTTTCCATCCCCAAAACGAATACAAGTTTTCACAATACTCAGCTGCCTCTACCTGCCTGAAGTACTGGGCTGCAAAGGGTGAAGTCACTGACAAAAAAGAATGGATTCTTTCTGGGGAAGAAATTTCCAGGCCACTTAGTAATTCACATTTACTGAGTGCTTACTCTGTGCTAAGCACTTTAATGCACTAATGCATTTAATTCTCACAGCAACCCTATGACTCTTATGAGATAGGGATTCTTATTATTCACAATTTCCAGGCAGCAAAACAGGCACAGAGAGGTTCAACAACTTGCTCAGGGTCACACAGCTAGTAAATGGTCGGACTACAGTTTAAATTTAGACGGTCTTGCTCCAGATCCTGTGCTTGTAGCCACTGTGCTCACTAGATGACAGATGCTGTCTTCTAGAATTTCTCTTCTACCGTAGAGGCTCTCAACAAGGTGCAGATGAAAGCTCTGGAAAGTTTGAAAAAGAGACATGGCAAGTCAGGACCTCCCTGAATGTTCTGATTTGGTCAAAAAGACCTGGGGATCATGGGGGTGGTATAGCCAACACTCACGGGGAATTGTGCCATGCTGTCTGTTTGGGACATGCTGGCCCTTTGCTCACCCTCATCCTGTCATTCTCAGGAAGGGCTCCCTGGCATTTTGACCTATTGGAAAGGGAAAGGATACATAATGACAGGAGGTGAGGATTATAGTCAGTCTGCTACAAGTGTTGGTCTGAAAAGAGAGGACAAGTTTGAGTGCAACATGCCCCCTGGCAGCCCAGCCCAGGCCTTTCCTGGGAGTCAGGGAAGGGGCCTGATCTCATCTTCACGGCCCCAGGAAGAGTGCTGGGCACTGGGAGGCCCCTACTCTTAAGCCTAGTCTGGCAGGCCAATTCATTGATGGACAAGGTTGGCTAGACTGTCAAGGAGCCAGGATTTCTGTCCCCATCTAGGACATCCCCCCTCCTGGTGAGGAGGTGTGTGGAATGAGTCACTTGAGGATGCTTTTAGGGGGAGGGAAGTGAAAAAGCCAAGGTTCTAGGATGTTTGGGGGACTCATTTCTCTGGAGTGTGGAAGAGGTAGGTGCACCACCTCACAGCAAGTTCACTTCCCACTGATCTAAATGGTTCCCTAGGCTAAGCCTTACTCACAGGTTCTACCTTTGTGCTAACAGCGCCTACGGTGCCATTTTGTACCAGTGAAACTGCCCAGCATATTTGACTCCAGGTGGGAAGGAAGCACCTTTCCCCCAGGTTCCCTCTCCTGGTGCCCACCCTTAGAGGAAGGCGCCTGGCACACAGCAGGAACACAGAAAGTGCAGCCCCACCCACCTTGGTGCGATGGGCGCGGAGCAGTCCTGGGGCTATAGCTGGGTCACCTGGACTGTACCTGGGTGTTCCCAGGCCAACCCTGAGAATACAGTATTCCTTCAGGTGAGTAAACTAGTATGGTGGGACATGTGTAGCTTTTGTGAGTTCCTGTATGGCTCTGCCACTGACTTGCTGTGTGACCTTAGGCAAGTTACTTAACTTTTTTGTACATTGGTCTTGTCATCAGCAAAATGATGATAATACTAATATCCATTTCAGAGAGTTGTAAGAATTAAAGTGAGTTAATAAACGCAAAATGCCTGGTACATGGTAAGTGCTTAATAAATATTAGTTTCTGCTTTTACTACTACTACAATTATTACTTTTATGCAACTCTAGGCAGCTTACTTTGCCTCTTTGAATCTCATTGTCCTCCGATGTAAGATTGCTGTAATACTATCTGTTTTATAGGATTGTTGTGAGAATAAATAGTGTTAATTACTATTGTAAAGTGTGCAGTAAATGACTATTCTTTATGTGTTGCCTTAGCCTAGTTTACCTCCAAGGGGATGACTTTATTTTCAAATACGAGTAGGTTTCTTCTAAGAGCTTCAGAACACTGACCATAGCCAGTGAGGGCGCTTGGACACTTAGCTTAATCTCTGCCACATCCCTTTCCCAGCTGTAAAATGGTATGATAATAACTATCCCTAGGAAATCCCAAGGATATTACAAGGGGAAAATATACAATAATATACAAAGCACTCTGAGCTCCTCTGAAGAGAGACGCACATAAATGGAAGGGGGTATTACAAGGTAGAGTAATCACTGGTTTCTCTCCCCCCTTTTTATTTAATTAGGAGAAAACTAGTAATTAGGAAGCATGGTCTTGTTAAAGCTGTGGCCTGGGAAATCATTCTCTTGGCACCTACTCAGGACTTGTGACACGGCAAGTTTTTGCAAAATGTGGGCAGCAGGGGACCTTCCCCCAGGCTCAGTGGCAGGTCTGAGGGCCATGGCCTGAGGTGGCTGACGCAGAAGTGGCTGGGGAGCCTCCCTGGGCTTCTGCTTCAGAGAAGGTCTCTCTCCAGGTCAGCAAGGTGACTCCACCCAGCTCAGCACCCTTAATCCCTGGGGGCCTGAAGTCACCCTGATTTGCAAGTTTCAGCTTGCTGCAGAGCTGGAGCCATGATTTTTCACAGCCAGGCTCTCTTGGCCCCACCAGGCAACTGCAGGGCTCTGAAAGCCCCTCCCATTTGACCTTTTCTCTCTAATTCTTACTAGGAGGAAAAAAAATCTATCTGCCTGCTCGCCTTAAAATGGGCCATAGTAGAGTAGGTGCTTGGGCCCTACGCTTGCTCCCAACTCTGCCTCTCTGCGCCGCCCAACCTGCCTGTCCCGGATCCTGCTGAAGGCTGCCTCTGCAGGGAGGCTTTCCTCAGCGTCCCAGTTCCCACTACGCTCCTCCTCTTCTAGGCTCTGTTGACTATCGCATGGTTTTTGGTCAGTCCTTCTCTTACTTGGAGCTACCAGAAGGGAGAGAAGGAAAGGAAGTTAGAGAAGTGAAGTACACCCAGCCAGAAGTCCTAGCCTGAATTACTTGCAGAGTTAGTTGTCTTTTCTTTCATGCATTGACAAGCAAGTGAGAGAGGTGCTTTCTGAAAAACTCTGAAATGAGCAATTCTTTTTAAAATCGTGAAAAATTTAAATATAAAGGATATAATAGACAACTAGGTATCCACCTCTCAGATTACCAGATGTTAATATTTTACCATACTTGCCTGAAATATCTTCGTATGCACTTTTAAAAAGAAATGAAACGTTTAGCTACAGCTAAGGGACTCCGTCTCCACTGGAGTCACCACTTGCCCCTCCCTCCTTGGGGTCACCACTTCCCATTATCATTTGACAAGGGGCCCTTCACCTGCATCCATGGAGGGTGTTTAGGAGGTTGGTAAACTGCTGAAGTGTGTGTGAAATTATACATGCACATCTTTCTTGCACACACCACAACTGTCCAGGAAATCCTCTTGACTCAACCTTCTCAAGGTCCCCACAGCCACCACTGAGATCATAGTCCCCCTTTGCTCAAATCCCACTAATGGCTCCTGATTTAACTCAGAGTAAAAGTCAAAGTCCTTGCGGCCAACCTGCAAGGCCCTGTGTGACACCTGCCTCACCACCCTCCCTTGTCTCTGACCCACTGAGAGTGCCTCCCTTCCTCTCTCCAGCCTAGCCATACTGTTTTCACTTTTCCTCGCCCTTGGGCTGTTACCTCTGGCTGTTACACTCTTTCTCCAGATACCCACATGGTGAAACTTCTCACATTCTTCAATTATTTGCTTACATTTCACTTTTCAATGAGGACAACTTGGTGCACTCTATTAGAAATATAACCTTCATCTCCACCAATCTCTCTCTTAGCCTGCTCGAATTTTTTTCCCATGGCACTTATTTTCTGGCTACTTGTATATTTTATTTATTTGTTACATTTATTGTATATTGCTTCTCTCTTCCCAGTAGAATATAAGCTCCATGAGAGTAGAAATTCTTGTCCCTGTTGTCCACTAATGTTTGCTTAGTGCATCAGTAGTGCTTGGCACATAGGCTCTCCATAAATATTTGTTGAATGATTAAATAAATAAATGGAATAAAAATATGAGTGGCTCTTGCTGGAGAGGGTCCAGGACTTTCATCAGATTTTCAAAGGTGTCTGTGACACAAAAAAGAGTAGGAAGCATTGACATAGTAAATCATCAAAAACGTTTGCTGGAAATTTTTTGCTTGCCAGGTAGCTTGCCTAATGAAGTAGAAAATCATGAGGGTTTTTTTCTCCTTTCCAACTGTGTCTCCCTGGAGAGCTATTGCTGGCAGCTACTGGGACCTCCTTCCCCAGGACTGGCAGGGAGTCTCCCTGGATCCAGCCCTGACCTGACTGAGGTCCAGAGCCAGGGGGGTATTGATGGAGAGTGTGGGCAGGAGCTCTGGCAGTGGCTGGTTCCAGCGAAGCTGTAATTTTCCTTACTCCTTCTGTGTCTGGGGCAGAGGCTGAACCGAATGTGGCCACAGCCTCCTGAGCTCCCTTGGGGAAGCTAGGCAAGATGCCCAGACCAACAGGAGCTGCTTCCTGCCTTGTGCTCCAAGCCTAGGCAGGGAGCAAGATCAGGAAATCTCAGAGGAGCCCCAATTGGGGGAGACCAGACATTGTAGTGTGATGCAGAGAGAAAGATAATAGGCGTGTGTATGGGGGCGGGGGATGGGGTGGGGGTGGGGACCTGGAAAGCAGAGAGCTACCAAAGGCCATTTGGAGGTGATAGTGGGAGTGAATTGGAGGTGAGTCAACCAGATCTCAGGGCAGTTAAAAGGCGAGTGGGTAATTGTGGGTACAGTTGGCGGGTCACACAGAAAATGAGGAACAAGTGCCTAATTGGGCCCACAAGCCCAGGATCCTGCTTGTAATTAGCAAATTGCAGGGCTTTGATATTTGCTTTGGTAACAAGTTGTGTAGTAAATTGCAGGGAGGAAAACTACACCCCCAGCCTGGGAGGTGACCCTGTGTCTGTGCTCCTTGAACCATTTTTTCAGAAGCACTTGTAGGCAGTGCTCACATGAATACG
>NW_017731358.1:564435-579080 GCF_001890085.2 Hipposideros armiger | reverse complement strand
TGAGGGGAACTGCTTTTCCCAAGACCTCATGGCCAGTTAGTAGAAGAATGAAGTGGGCACTCAGGTGTCCTGGCTTCCAACCTGTGGGACATCCATTTATTCAGCTCACATTTATTGAATATTTACTAAGTTCAGAGCACTGAACTAATATATTGCCTGCATATAATGTCCTGGTTTGTAGAAATGTTTAAAAAATGATTTTGAAACATTATAATAGGCTCAATAAATCAGTATATAATTTTGTGCTTTTCAAGACTGACGTTAATTGAAGCAGCCTACATTGTCCAATGCAAAACTGCAAAATGCCTCCAGCATTCAGCTCCCACGGGATACTCCATTATAGCGCTTCAGACATATGAACATGTCAGGTAATTACTGGCTCTGTGGTTTTATGGCTCTGTCATCATGGTTACAGGGAAACTAAGGATTTACTCTGCATGGAGCCATTCCAGGAACTCAATTCAAAAACAGATAAAACTTTAAGGAAAGTGATCAATGTATTGGACAGTAATATCAGGATTGAAGCCCACAGTGTGGCCTTCCCCCAGGAGATGCGGGCTTCGGTGACAGTGTCCCATGGAGCCTAACCTCAGCTGCAGATCTTCGATGTGATGAACACTAGGCACTATTTCTCAGCTCCTGATACCTGCTTGATTTGCACATTGCTCAAATCAGCCAAACCTTTTCACACAGTCTCTTCCCTTTTTCTCAGTTCTAAAGGACCAGTATCCTGGAGCAGGTGAAGCCTTTCACTCAGTTCATTGGTAATG
This sequence comes from Hipposideros armiger, assembly GCF_001890085.2. Classification (NCBI taxonomy): domain Eukaryota; kingdom Metazoa; phylum Chordata; class Mammalia; order Chiroptera; family Hipposideridae; genus Hipposideros; species Hipposideros armiger. The sequence continues at coordinate 578,310 of NW_017731358.1, read as the reverse complement.
ACCATGGTGCTGAGTACCAAGCTGTGTGGCAGTCCAACAAAGCTGGAAGCAAGGAGCGCTGTCAGGAGACCAGGGATTTTAGTTGCACCAGATCTCTCCTTTCCTAATTCCCTCCCTGCCCATGCCCTAGGTCACAAATGCTTTGTCCTGGCAAAGCAGCTGCAGCTACAGTCCCAGATTCAGAGAAAGCCTACAGGCTTTACTTCCCTTCTTTGCTTAACTCAAACTGGATGTTGCACTGTTGCACACTGTGCCATTGAAGGGTTAGGTCTAAGTCTCTTCCCCTGGAATCTAGATGTACTTGTGACTGCTTTGACAAGAACTTTGGCAGAAGTGACCCTTTGTGACTCCAAAGCTAGGTCATAAAAAGAAAAGCCATGTAGCTTCTACCTTGTTCACCGGAGACTTGGTTCTCTGATTAAAGTCCCCACTGAGCTCCGCCTTCTAGCCATGTCCACCCATGAGCCTGACATGTGAGTGAAGCCATCTCAGACCGTTCAGACCAGCCCATCAGCTGACTGAATGCCCCTGCGTAACCGTAGTTGATGCCATGTGGAACTGAATTGCTAAGCCAAGCCCAGCCTGAATTGCTGACCCACACAAATCATGAGATATAATAAAATGGTTGTTTTATGGCACTAAATTTTGGGATGGTTTGATATGCAGCAATAGGTAACTAGAACACTAGATATAACTAGAAGAAATTTTGCTGACAACTTTTGATAAATTTAGGCTGATTTTATGTGATTTACTCCATCTACCTGCTCCTGACCATGCTGTTTTCATTTTGCTTAAAAGTTGTATCAAGTTACCTCTTGACTGAGCCAGAACTTCACCTGGGTTCACAGACAGCAAGGTTCTGTCTGTCTGGGTTCATCTGAGCCACAGCAGGCTTCCAAACTTCCCAACTCTTATTTAGTTGTCAGTAAACTTTCATATCCAGCCATACACTTGACTTGTTCCAACACAATAGCTACCTTCTACCTTAATCCAAGTGATTTGCAAAAAATTGTCACAAATTGGAAGTGTGACTTCAAAATCCATTTTCTATGGATCTGGCTAAACTATGTAGAGACAACATTTTCTCAGCATCTCCACATAGAGAAAGGGTACCTTCCTATTTCTTGGCTCGCACCTCCCCTCACATGTGGAGTCCTGGATTTCCATGTGGCTGCTTTTTTCTCCTGTAACCATCATTTCTGTCCTTGTTTCACATGGAGAGCTGGGACTGAGACATTTTAAAATGAATAGAAAGTCAATGAGAATTGAGTAACACCAGGTCTTCAGCCTAATTTTTAGCCTTAATTTGGGGAAAGTTCCCAGTTTCCTGGGTGGGGTGAGTGTAGGAGTAGGAGTGGGCTGTGTCCCCAAGATCAAGTGACTTTTCTCAGTATATTAACAGGACAGGCGTGAACTTGCAGTCAGAAAGATGTAGGTTTAGACCTGAGCACTACCATACACTCGCTATGTGCCTTTGATAGTTCTTTAATCTCTTTGAGTCTTAGTTTTCTCACTAGTCAAAATGGTGCCGTTTTAAACAATTTCACAAATATGAGGCTGTCTTAGTTTGGGTTTGGACAGAAGCAGACCTTTAAACAAGGAGGTGAGTACACATGGTTTATTTGGGAAGGGCGAGGAGCACGGGTAGAGGCATGGGCAGTGATATAGGGAAGGGAAGGCAACCTGGGAAGGGTTCGTTATCAAGCCAGTTACCTCTGTGGGCAGCTGCAGCTTAATCCCAACAGAGACACTCTTGGAAAGTTGTAAAATGCAGGCCTCAAAGATGATCTTCCCTGGGGTGGCCAGTTAGAACGCAGTGCTCTTAACACTAAGGTTGCCTGCTGGTTCGATTCCCACATGAGCCCCCGAGATGAGCCCTCCACAACTAGAGTGAAACAACCACTTGACCTGGAGCTGATGGGTCCTGGAAAAACACTCTGTTCCCCAATAAATAAAGTTAAAAACAAATTATCTTCCCTAAGGGAGCTGGGGTATTTAAATACCAACTCCTCTCCATCGTGGGTGGAAGGCTGCTCCCCAGGGAGTACTAATTTCCTAGCTCATCTGGACTGTTCCTGGTTCTGGAAAAAGCCCTCAGGTAGTTGGAAGTTTGCTGGGCACACCAAGCGAATGAGATGGAGGGTCACAGGCAGCGCTCTGATAGCCTCTCTGTCAGAGAGGACTGAACAAGATATGTGTAAAAAGCTGGGATACAGCAGGCCCCCCAACCAATGCCAGCTCATTCCTCTGCTTTCCTGTCTTAATCGCCTCAGCCCACAGTGACCTCTGCCTTCTCTTGTCTTTATTGATACCCAGGTCATTCGGTACTTTATATGCACTGTTGTAGCCACTGATAGTTTGTCCCCAGATAAGCAATAAATGCATCAAGGCTCAGCTCCTCCCACTTATTACACTTTGTTGCGTCTCCCACAGTACTCAGCTTAGCAAGAAATGTATAGTAGGTGCTCAGTAGTAAATACTAGTCAGACAATATGGGCCAAACAACCCTGGTTTAAATGGAATGCGGTTTGTACAGGTCTGCTTCTGTCCAAACCCCAAAATGGCAACCCAAATATGGAAAAGTGAGTTGACATGTGTAAAGTATTGCACTAGTATATACTTACTAGGGGCAATCAATTATCCAGTTGATTGTTCCCCTTTTATTTGTGATCATGAGGTTAAAGACAGCAATAATACTTTGAGGCTACAGTGACTCTCCAAGTGAAGAAGAAAGAAGACTATATTCAGGGAAAACCAGTTTTCCCATCTCCCTTTTACTGTCCTTAATTATTGGGAAACAAGTGAATCCTCTGTTATCTCTGCTTGGTTTGTGTAGTATTTAATATTTAGGCATTGGTACTGGCCGTGCAGCGTATAGGTTATGGAGGCAATGAGTGATTTACAGCAGGCACTGTCTATTGGGCTGCCTGTATTCTTATCACAACTCTATGAAGGAGAGTCTGTTATTCCCATTTTACAGATGAGGAAATTAGGTACAGCCTGCTGAAGGTCACACAGCTGTTGAATAGCAGTGCCAGGGTTTAACCAGATTGTCTGCTCTAGTGGCCATAATAATTAATGCACCCAGCACTACTTTCTAAATTAACTATAGAGCAGCATAGTGTTTTTGTGTCTTCAATCATTTTTTCCCCTTCCAGCACCAGTGTTCCATGAAGCAAATTCTAGTATATGGTCATTTGGAAATTGGTACTGATGAATCTAACATTATTATTTTCTGTATCCTTTCCCCTAAGTTGCTAATGTACCCATTGTGATCAGAAGCTCATCAAAATGCTTAGCAGGATGCAGATTGATTTCCCAGTGTCATATCTACTGTGAAGGGTCAGGTTCTTGAGGAGCAGAGGACGTGGTGAGTAAGCCAGAGCCTGATGGGGAGTCAGGAGGCATGGGTTCCTACGCAGCTGGAAACTCACTGAGGGGATGAGATGGTTTGAACAGTAAGGTGCCCAAGTGTCACAGTTTCCCAGGGACTGAGGCATTTCCTGGCACATGGGACTTTCAGTGCTAAAGGTAGGGTAATCCTGGAAAAATTCAAGTGATTGGTCACCCTAACTCATATGCCAAAGTGTTAAATAAGAATGTTGTTTTCAACCAGAAAACAAGAAGGAATAGCTCTACAGAGTGTCAAAGTGCTAAGAAGAAAGCTTCTAGATGTATCTGAAAAGTCAAGTTTGTGAGACTTAAGAAAGTTGCAGTGGAAGGAAATTTGAGCCAGAAGACCCAGAGTCCTATTTATGAACTTTTTGCTGTGTGACTTAGGGAATTATTCTAACTTCTCTGAACCTCTGTTTGCTCACCTGAGAAATGGAGATGATAGCCCATTCTGCCTTACTCATAAGGGTTGTGCCTGCTATCAGGCGACGTAATGGAATTGGAATGTGTACTAATTTGTAGACCCCTCACTCCATTCCTACTGGATGACTAAGAGCTGCAGTGAACAATCAATAAATACAGTAAGCTCAGGTCATCCTGATGAATAAGTGGGCGGTCAGCCTCATGAGGAAATAGCTCTCCACATACAACTCTAATACCATGTAGAAAATCATAGAATCCTGTGAACTGATTAACCAACCACGGTTCAGCCAGTACCTGAGAAGGCAGCAATTCTCTCAAGATCTCCGAGATTCAAGATTTGTCCCCAGAAATGCAGAGGAAATCATATGTTGATTATAATGAAACATCCAAGTCGTTAGAACTCTTATACCCCCAAGACTCTGTAATGACCTGCTTGGTCTTATCTCCCTCTGACATTGCTCCTGTGACCTGGGTCAGCTGCCTGCAAGCCAGGACTCTGATGTCACCTGCAGCTCACCTCCCTCCTTTCAGGTCCCCGTGGCCCTATTTATTACTTCAGATGCATGCATCAGTTGTGCTTCTTTGTGCTAATGTCTGCTGTGGTCTAGACGCAAATCTAGATTTGGCTTTGGGCCCAGCCTCTCCCACCTGTCTTTTCCAGAATCAGAGCTATGGATATGGGGCCTTGGAGGCTGGGGTCACATGACTTGGGATCCAGTAGATGTCTGTGTACCTGAGTCTCCTCTTTTGGGGGAGCCCAGGGACTGGCTGCTAGAGGACGTACAGAGAGAAGGTTCACACGACTCTCTTGCAGCACATTAGGGAGCGTCCAGACTAGTGGCTGTCAAGCTTCAGCATGCAGAGGCCGGCCGCCTAAACAGCAAGTTAAGATGCAGTCTCTGTTTCCTATGTCCCGAGTTTCTGATTCAGTACAGGGCATGAATCTGGGGTTTTAAATAAGCTCCTGGGTTACTTCTGCTACCTGCACTCTGTGGGTTAAACTTGATAGAACTGCTGCTGGGAATTGTGGCATTTTAGTTAGAGAGATATTCAAGCTAAGCTAGAAATATGGGTCATGAACTTTTAGAGACTGAGAATGTAATATTTATTTATTTTTAAGATTTTATTGGGGAATTGGGGGAGGGTAACAGCATTGGGAAATCGGGGAAGGGGAATAGACAAGTTGCTGTTCTTTTGTGCTTCAATCTACCTGTGGAGGACATCGCTTCACTGGCCCATGTTGGTATTATCATTGCGCTCTTCCCGGCTGAGGCAGATCGGTCTCTGGCCATCGGATGGCCACTCATGGCGGCTCTTGGCAGCTCACACTGGCTGCCAGCCACTCACATAGCTCACAGCAGCCCACTGCAGCAGGGGCTGCAGCCTACGCCGTCCCTGGTGACTCACAGCAGCCCAGCTCCAGGTTGAGCTGTTGTTCACCATCTTAGCTATAGAGGGCGCAATGTCACTGGCCCTTATGTGGGATCCAAACTGGGGCCCTTGTGCTCAAAGCTGGCGTTCCAAGCCAGCTCTTAACCAACACGCCACTCGGCCGGCCCGAGAATATAATAATTAGAAAATAAGTGTCTTTGGTGCTTTGCCTCAGGGTACTCTTGTCAGCTGAGGTAGTCAGTGTTTAGAATGGAAACGTGTTTTGGATGTTTTTTGTTTTCTGACCAGATGTCGGTAAAATGGAAAATTGACCCAAGATCTTGGACACATTTGCAAACATTAACTCTTCTGTCCTCCTGATGTTTTGGAAAGTGAGAAACAGATTATTGTATCCATTTTATACATGGAAAACTCAGCCAAGGCTTAAGGAAAAACCATATTTGTGCATTATTTTACTATTTCAGAGCATTTGCACATGTATTCCCTTACTTGACCTTCACAGGAGACTATGTTGCAGGTAATGTTCATTGTCCCTGTTTCAGGGGAAGGGAATCTGGGTTCAGAGAAGTGATGGAGCCTGTTCAAGCTCACAGGGTGAGTAAGTGATGACACCAGTACCCACTGGCAGCTCGGCTCCTGACATCACTCTTTTCAATACATCCAACTACCTCTCTCTAGAAGACAGACAGCAGTGCAATTGAGACTGGAACCAAGAGACCCTGATTGCTGGGGAAGCAAATGATTTTTCCAGGCCCATGGACATCACCGTTCCCAAGATTTAAGATCTACATTGATGGTTTGCTAGATCCACCCATCACATCACCTCCCAAGCAGGGAAAAATGTAAAGGTTCCTTTAGGACTTCCAGGATAACACAAGGACAGATGGAAACTTAATTTAAAAGAAATGGGGGGAAATATGTGAGATAAAAGTGACAGATGGACATGGAGGTATTCCTACGACATGACCTCCCAGCTGTGTATCTGTCTCCTGTCGTACTCCTTCTGTGTCTGACACCTCTGTCTCACCTCCCCTGGGGCACCCAGGGAGGCGGGTGGTAAGCACACAGTTGCTGAATTTATGGGACCAATGCAGCCCCTCTTCCCACCTTCCTGATAGGAAGCGGAAGCATGCATGATCCATTTCCTCCTGGGTAAACATTTTCACAGGAAGCATTTATCAAATGTCAGCAGGGGCAGTGGATGGGGTCTGGGATCAGTCAGACAGAGCCTGCGGCTCTCCTACTCTCCCTGGCAAAGGCTGTGGGGTTTCTCGTGCACATTCACACCTTCTCTGTCCCCTGTCCCATCTTCTCTCAAGCAGCTGAGCTGAGGCAGCAGAGGACAGATCCTAGGAACCCCAAGTGCACTCCACCCTTTCTAATAAACAGGGTTTCTGTCAGGCTTCGGCACCTGTCATGAAGCTGATGGCCTAGTTCCTTCCAGAAGAGATGCTGAGAAGGAAATGTCTGGAAAAGCCTCAAGCAAATGCATCTTCATTACTTTGCCTGTGCTGGACTGCTGGCCTTGGACCCTGAAACAATCTCTTCCTATTCTGAGCGGGTGACCTGTGACTCATACTTGACCCTTTTCAGGCTGGGGAAGGCTGGCCAAGCAGGACCACAGAACCAGGGGTCTCTCCTGGATTTTCAGACTCCAGCTCCCCTATACCAATGCAGAGCAAAGGAGCTGTCCCTCATCACACCTGCTTTTCCTTCATGGGACCCACATCCTATCATCTCTTCTTTTCTGAGAAGCAGTAGGTAAGCCACAGGGATTTGAATCTCACCTCTGCTGGCTATTAACTGTATGATCTTAGGCAAGGGACTTCACCTTCCTGTGCCCAGTTTCCTTATCTATCATTTCTTTTTGTAAATTAACTGAGCACCATCTCTGTCCTAGGCACTGTGCTAGGTGCTGGATAAAAATGTCATCTCCTTATAGATTTGTTGGGAGGATTAAATGAGACAACTGAGTAAAACACTCAGCAAATTGTCATAGAATAAGTACAGACTCAACGACTGTGAGCAAATACAGTTATTCTCACTATTATTATTACCACTCACATTATTTCGTCTCAGTGCTATTATTTGTTCTTTGGAGAAGAGTAAGATTTGAAAGGCCTTTTGAAGGCTGTCGTGCCTCTGACCTCCCCCCATGACATCACACAGACCCCTCTGGCCCTTTTTACTGAGTAAAGGCCGCTTGCTTCCCAGACTTCTCTGTGGAACCATGGCCAGTTCACTCATTCACTCTATATTTCAATCATTCAACAAAAATATAGTGTGTCCTTTGTGCTGCAAAGAGGAATGAGAATGGCACCAGCCATCACACCCATGAAGGTGGGAAGGTGTGGGGGCCGGGTAAATAACCAACTGCTGCTAAACCAAAGATAGAAAAAAGTGAGAACCTGGAGGATCTGGAGAGCAGCACTCCTTCAGCGGAAGAAGAGGTTATTTCCTGCCAGGGGTTTGGAGAAAGGCTTGAAAGCCTTCTTGGAGGAGGTGGCAATAGGCTGTGCTTTGAAGAAGCAGGAGGATTTGGTGGTTCTCTGGAGGTGGGAAGAGGGAACGTGCATGAGCTGTGAGGCCTGTTGCCAAAAGTATGAAGCCCTGGGTCTCTGGGCTGTCAGTTAATTGTGCAGACATTTTAAATCTTCCATTGTACTTGTAGGCCATTTTTCCCATACATTATGTTGTTTGAGTTTCACAAAAGTTGAGTGAGTCAGACAGAGCAAGAATTATTATGCTCACTTTCCGGATGAAAAAATTATGACTCAGAGAGGTGAAGGGATTTGACTAAGTCTATGAAGGTGGTCAGTAGGAATGTGGCCACTGAATTCAGGCTCCAAGTCCAGAGCATTTTCTGTGGCATAAAGTTATTCCCCGCCCCTCCTCCAAACCCATCTCCCCAGGCTGGTAATGCTGGTCTTTGCAGCCAGACGACCTTTGAGCTTGTCCCTCGGCTTCAGTTAATGTCCCATCAGCACCTGCCAGGACTCTGCAATATCATTCTTGGAGGTCCCCTGCTTCCATCGGATGGCCTCCAATCCATTTTCTGTAATCACATCGTCTAAACCGAATAGCCTTTCGAAAGACCTGATCACTCTCTGCTCTTACTTGAAAACCTTCAGGAGCAATCCTGCCTCTTATAGGACCAACACAAACTCCTTTACTTGTTTTTCTAGGCCCTTCAGACTCCATCCTGCCCCCTTTGGCCGCCCCAGCCTCCTTTCTTGCCAGTCTCCCTTGTGCTTCCTCTGTGTGAGACACTGAATTTTTTTTTTTTTAAGATTTTATTGGAGAATTGGGGGAGGGAACAGCATTGGGAAATCGGGGAAGAGGAACAGACAAGTTGCTGTTACTTTGTTCTTCAGTCTAGTTGTGGAGGACGTCGCTTCACTGGCCCATGTTGGTATTGTGATCATTGTGCTCTTCCCGGTTGGCAGCCAGTGTGAGATGCCATGAGCCGCCGTGAGCGGACACTGAATTTCTTATAGTTCCCCAAACACTCCAGGTTGTCCCCTCATAGCTTTGTGAACACATGAGCTCTGGAGCCAGACTTCCTGGGTTTGAAACTCAGACCCCCCCACTTAAATAGTTACGAGACTGAGAGAAAGCTCCTTAACTTTCACTCTGCTTCAGCTTCTATACCTGTGAAAGGGGGATAACAATTGGACCCATCTTGTGGGGGATGTTTTGCAGATTCATTGGCTTAATATATGTAATGATTAGCTCAGGCTTGGTACATAGTAGGTGCTCAATAAATATTGTGGTCGTTCCCATTGCAGGAATGACCTTCCCTGTCCAGTGAATCTGTGCACATTCTCTCAGGCTCCCTTCTCCTGGTGCCCTCTGGGAAGCTTGCCCTAACTGCCTGGGGCGAACCCTCCCTCCCTCCCGCCTGTGTTCAGAGGTGCCGCACACGTCTTCCCTGCAGTCCTCACACTGTAATTACCTGCCTAAATTGGCCTCCTCACCACAGTTGGAGCTCTTAAGGGGCAGAGTCTTATCATTTTTGAGAGTCAGGTCCATGTCTGAGTCACTGTGGTACTTGCCACGCCCAGCACCGCCCTGACACGTGGTAGGTACCTCATAATACGGGTCTGTGGAGGGAGTGAATAGCATACAGGGCTGGCACTGAGGACCTTACTGGTGGCACAGCCACAGATGTGTAAGGTGACTGACAACATATGTCTCTCTTCTTTGTTTCCCCAGAAATGAAATGGATGACTGGCCTCCCTTGTCTGACATGTGTCCCAAAGATCACAGCACCTACAGGACCACACAGGCATAACCCTGGAGGGAATGACAAGATTTGGAAATGAAACACTTATTTAAGGTCCTAACGCAGGACGTTAGCATGTTAACCAGAGCAGAGTTTCTGGGAGGTGATAAAGCTCCACAACTAGGCCCCTTTACCCAGGATCTTTCCAAGGTCTTGCGCTTCATGTTATACTTGTCTTTTTTTTATAAAAGATTTTATTGGGAAATTGGGGAAGGGAACAGTGTTGGGGAATTGGGGAAGGGGAACATTGTATTTCTCCAGGACCCATCAGCTCCAAGTCAAGTTGTTGTCCTTCAATCTTAGTTGTGGAGGGTGCAAGATCAGCTCCAAGTCCAGTAGCCATTTTCAATCTAGTTGCAGGTGGGTGCAGCCCACCATCCCATGCGGAAATCAAACTGACAGCCTTGTTGTTAGGAGCACATGCTATCACCAGCTGAGCCACCCTGCTACCCGTTCGCAGCTCAGCGGCAGCTCAGCTCGGGCGTAGCTCACTGGCCCATGTGGGAATCGAACCGGCGACCCTGTTGCTCAGAGCTCATGCTCTTAACAAACTGCGCCACCCAGCCAGCCCCTATACTTGTTATTTTGTGTGCTTTTTCTTAAAGGTGCCCCTCTCCCCTCAACACAAATTTTATAAGCTTCAGGCCCCCAAAGTCCAGGTAGCCCCTAGAGTTAATCCTTCTGCCCTGTGAGCTTCTTTATCTACTCTGCCTCTGGGACTCAGAATCAGGGAGGAGACCAGGAGCCGACCCCTGTCACACTGTACCCTCTCCTGGCTCCCCCACACTCACCCATGCCTGAAGGGCAGCTGTGAGACTTGCCCGTGGTGCCAAAATCCATGCACAACACCTGCCGTCGCCCACACCCACTGTTCCTCCACAAGGTTTCTTGGGTCTTCCAACCTCCCTGTCGGTTTTGGCTCTGAACCATGCCCCACCCCTCCTTACACATCTCCCCCACCCTACTCCATGTTGGGCCAGCCTCCTTGAGTGAAGGCCTGCTTGGACTTTGGGTGTTCAAGCCTCTCCCAGGGCATGGCCTCCAGCTCCATAAACCACAGCCATGGTAAACAGCCCCTGCCCCCACCCTGCTCTACGGGCCTGTGGGTCTGAAAGGCCAACCCGCCCCTTAACCAGTTCCCATGTGTGGGAAGGGAGAGTGGGGGTGGGGTGATGTTAGACACATTTAAACCATTTCCTTAGGGAGGAAATGTCATTTTCATAAATACGCTATTTGAAGGCTGCCTATACACACCCTACAGGCCACAGTTGTCCATCCTGGTTGCACTTTTGAATCACTCAGGGAGCTTTAAAATTGTAAACGGATGCCTGAGTCCCACTCCAGAGATTACTGTTTTCATAGGTGTGGGAGGCAGCCTGCGCACAAGGACTTTTTAAGGCTCTCAGATGATACCAATGTGCAGCCAAGCTTGAGAACGACCACTTTAGGGAACACTCTGTAAATGTGAAGGCAGACGAAAAGTGAGGGTTTGGAGCAAACTGAGTTTTAGCATGCGTGACATAGCAATGCTCAATTCCTTTGCCTCCCTGATTTGACTTGAAGAGATGCACCATTGCCTTTCCCTCCTCCAGCCAATGGGATGGGAAGCCAGCCCACAGAGCTGTGTGCTGGCTCAGGGTTCTATACTGTCTCAGCCTGCTCCCCCACCCCCGGGAGGGTAGGAGTTCTAGGGCAGAAAGAGTGACTTTTAGGGGCACTGAGCCAAATCGCCTTGATTTTGGCGTGCTCTAGGCCTGAGAGGTCATGGTCTTGCCGGGAGCTTGAGACAAGGGTTCAGTGTTCACGTTCCAGCCGAGCTCCTGGTGCGGCCCCATGCCTGCACCTCGCCTAGTTCCTTAGCTCAGAGAATTGCACAGAGAATTGCACTATCATCGTCTTGGCTGTTTATCTCCAAAACTCACTCACTCTGGCCTCTGCCTTAAACTTCTCTCCACATCCAGATGGTCACCACATTCTGCACTCCTCCCCAGTCCCACTGCCCAGGCCCCCTCACCACCTCCCTGGCTTCTGCCACTAGAAGACCCTGAGTTAGCTTCCGGGCTGCTCTGGACTTCCTGTTTTCTCTCTACACTAGAACAACGTTCCTGTCTTAGTAAGGTTCCTCTCTCTCCCTCTCTCTCTCTCTCTCTCTTTCCTCTCTCTCTCTCTTTTCTCTCTCTCTCTCTCTCCCTCTCCCCTCTCTTCTCTCTTCTCTCTTGGTTTCCACGTGATCCAAGAGCCAAAACCCTCTGTGATTTTCCTTGGCTTAGCATAGTGATTCTTCAAGTGTTTTCTGAGGACCACCAGCGTCAGCATCACTTGAGAACTTGTTAGAAATGCAAGTGATCAGGCCTGGACCTAGACCCACTGAATCAGAGCTCTGCACGTGGGTCCAGGATTCTTTTCTAACAAGGCCTCCAAGTGATCCTGATGTGTGGCCTAGACAATGCAGTCCATACTCTTTTGTGTGGTATCCACAGTTCCCATGCTCTAGTCCCAATTTGTCCAATTCTCAACTATTACCTCTCCCATATCCCTTCCTAAGATACACTGCCCATGCTGTTCCCTCCTTTGGAAATCCTTTTACCAATGCCAAGTATCTAAATCCATTATTCCATCAAGATCCAGCTCAAACATCATTTCTTTGGACAAATCCCAAGATCCCTCCTACAGGAACATTTCCTCCTTTCCTGCCCTCCACAGCATCATTTTCTTTCTCTCTCTCTCTCTCTCTCCCTCTCTTATCCCACCTGAGTTTTGCCTTTAAAGCAGGACTTCTCTCAGTCATGACTACATATCAGAATCACTCAAGAAACTTCAAAAATATATGTATGTCCAGGCCATACTCCAGAGTAATTAAATCAAAATTTCAGGAAGAGACCTGTCATCATAGAGTTTTAAAGTTCCCTCAGATAGTTTTAATGTGTACTTGAGGTTAAGACCCTCTCTTCTAAAGCAACCAGAGGGAAAACCATGATGGGAAGAGATATGAGTTTAAAGTTAGGAGACCCAACTTCTGCTTAGGACTCTGTCTCAACTGGCCATTTCACTTTGGGCAAGTAACTTCCTCTCTCTCTAGGCTTCTGTCTCTCAAGTTGCCAAACAGGGCATTGTTTTAGATCAACAGCTCTCAAAGTTGGCAGATGCTTGTGTCCTACCTCTAGAGATTTCCACTTACTCTGCCTGGGGAGTGGCCTAGATTCTAAGCGCAGCCATGGTTGAGAACCACTCTCTTAGATGTTATCTGGCCCATGAACCTGTGTTCCGTGGTTTGCCTTTAGGAGCAAGGATGCTGCCTCTTCAAATTCTTGGACTTCTCTGCTCTGGGACCTATTAACCTTTCCTCCCCCTGAGGATGAAACCCTACATCTGGTGTCAGCAATGAAGGGCAAGTGAAGTTTCCTTATATGAAGCAGAGAGGCAGGGATATTTTGAATGTATCGCAGGAGGCTACGTTGGGTGTGTCTGGCCATTGTGGCTGGTGGTGGATTAAGGATCAGATGGACACCCTCTGCAGAGACCTCTGGAGGGTCCATGGAGGGGCTTGGTTTTCATTAATCTCAAGGCCTTGCCTCATGGTTCTCAGCCCCCAAAAACCTTGTCACACCAGCACAGACAGGGAGACAAGTTTTCTTCACGGTCAGCGCAGGGTCTTATTTCAAGGCAGGCATAAAAAGACAACCCAGAAGTAGCAGAAGACAGGTTCACCAAGAGCAGCTGAGGTCTGAAACTGGATGAGAAGTCAGGCTCCAGCCTGAAGAAGGCAAAGTGACCCAGCTGTGAGGGGCAGGGCGGGCAGAGGAAACAGCTTGCTTACTTAGGGGGTGGGGGCAGGGAAGGGAAGTGAATGCTTACATAAGTGCCTCTCTGATGGAGGTGTTACTGTCCCCAGGGACACCCAGCAGCCATCCACAATGAGCCCCTCTGTTTATCTGCACATCAGGCTGTTCCCCTACAAAGGGAACCAGTCCAAATGCAAGGAGCCTGGAGCAAAGCTCATTCAACTCAGGGCTAGAGAGTGGAAAAGGGGAAGATGGGCGACACGCTCTGAAATCTTCATTCCCCTGCCCCTCGCCCGCATGTACAATGAACCCTCTTCTTACTCGCGGCTGTGTTCTTCCACAGCCTTCCCCGCACTGATTCCACTCCTGGGTACAGGCTGCTCCTGGTTCCTAAGCCTGGCTGCTGCAGGGGAGGGAGGGACTGTGTTTTGCCAGGAGAGGTGATGCTGGCCTAGGGAGGCCTGAGTTGTTCTGCAGATGAGAAAGCAGTCCTGGGGGTCCAGTGTCTGGGCCCGGCTGGACCAGGGAGCCAGGACAGAGGTCAGGCCGGCTGTCTGGAGCTTGGAGCATTAGACCATGCATCCTGATGACTTTACAAGT
>NW_017731358.1:551363-564300 GCF_001890085.2 Hipposideros armiger | reverse complement strand
GGGGGTGGGGCGGGAGGGAGAGAGGGAGCTGTCACAGGGCAGTGGGTGTGATGAGTTGCGACTCCACGCCCTCCCTGCTAGGAGTCTGGTGAAGACGGAGGTGGGTAGCTCTCCAAGGTTAAGACTCCTGGGGTTGTTTCAGACACATGGAAAGATTTTGGACTTAAATGTTGATCAAATAAAGCTTTCTGGTCCCTGGGAGTGAGAGAAGTCATAAAAGCCAGAGGGTTCCTCATGGCTTTGGAGAATTTGGGTTCCCTTTGGCAGGCTATTGTTTGGTTGCCTTTGAGGTAAATGGATCCAAACAGCCTGAATCCATTTCCTTGGCACAGGCAGGGGCGAGGAGAAAGGAGGGGAGGGTGAGCTGGGCAAGGCATCTGAGGTTTGGTGTACCCACAGCACCCCATGCAAATGGAAAAAGGGCAAGGGAGCATTTTCGGACCCTTAAATTGTAAAGTAGTCAGAGAATTCCAAAGTTGAAGGGAGCTTAAATCCATTTCATATCTGTCTACCTCCGATGGCCCTACCTGCCAGTTTCCAGATGAGGGGACTGAGACCCTGGGATGCATGGTGACAGGCTTTCCAGGGAGCTTTCAGCAGTCAGGCCCGGGACACACTTGCCAATGCTCAGCCCCAGGCACTCACCTTGGCTCTCCGAGCTTTCCGCCTCAGGACTCTACGCTGGGCCCTTGAGTCTGCTCATAATATCCATGTACACTGGGAGGGCTATCCCTGGCTCTGTGATTTTTGGCAAATCTCTTAACCATGCTGTCACTCAATCCAGCCCAGCTGGAAAGCCAGGCATGGCCCAGGCTCCTGGGAAACCAGCTGTAGCACCCAACTGGCCTTTCTCTGCCAAATCCTCCACAGCCTTGGAAAGAAGTACTGGTTGGGGAGAGTTTGACATGGCTTAGCAACACCCCAATAAAGGCTTGGCCTATGCACCACCTCCCACCCTATTCCCCTTCCCCCCCCACCAAAAAAAAACTAGAAAGAATGTAGAGAAGTGATGTCCTAAACAATAAGCCTTCACAAGATCTTCCTTGGTTCCTTCCCACACTAATCCACAGCATTTGTTTTAAGAAAAAAACAAAAAAGAGGAAAAGGATTGAAATGAGGCCAGACATGGTGACTGCCTCCAGAGAGAGTGGGCCAAGAAACAAATGCCAACTGCATCAATTAAGGCTGCCCACGGAAACCCATTGAAGAGCCCACAGTTTACAGCGTTATTCTCCCCCCCCCCCGCCGAAAATTTTAGAATTGGCAGACCCTTAAGGTCTAGCCCACCGTAAAAAGGGGAAAAGTAGGTTCAGAGAAGGAAGGGATATTGTCCAGAGTCAAGCAGCAGGGTACGGAGAAACCCCAGTTCTCTTCTGCCTGTCTAGGGCTCAACTCTGTCACATGGACTGTTTGCACAGGTGACGGTCCGAGGTCCAAGGTCAGTCACATCTCTGTGTTGCTCAAGCAGCCACTGATGGCAGCCTGCCAGCTGAAAGCATGGACCAGACCCCTGGCCTGATTCTGGGCTAATAACGAACTGGTTTGATTGATGGATCACACTACCTTTTGAGCTCCTGTGGGGAGGTTAGGGGAAGCTATACATCCTGAGATACGGGTGCAATTCTAAGACACTTCAAGAGCCGCATGAAGGGAAGTGAACAAGGAGGAGAGAGGGTTTGTATGGTCAGCTCTGTCACCCGAGGCTCCGTTTAGCATCCCAGAGACATAATCTTTCAATAGTGGAGTTCAGGCTCCTGGTGATCAGACCCTGGCAGAACACCTGGGAACTGACAGATGCTCCAGGATGGGATTCCTGCAAGGGAGAGGCCTGAAAACCTACCTGAGGGGAAGAGCAGTGTTCAGTGAATGTGTCGAGGCGATGAGGCCACTCTGCTAGGTAGTCAGCACGGAAGTGGTTGTAGCAAGGGAGACAGGCCTCCATCAGCTGTGGAGGAGGAAGACACAGGTGCAAGAAGGTAGGCAGGTACAGATTCATCCCTGCCCAACCCAGCAAATGACCAACTTTGTCAGAGCTACAGTGCTTAGAGGCTAAGAATACAGGCTTAGCAAGCAGCTCGAATGTCCTGACTCGTCCTCTTTCTAGCAGCGTGAACATGGGGCCAGTGACTTAACTCTTCTGAACCTTATCAGTGGGATGGGGATTACAATACCTGCCTCACAGGTCATTGTGAGAATTCAGTGTAACAACACATGTCAAACGATTATCACAGGGCCTGGCACTCAATATAAAATTAGTAGTAGTATTTTTTCTTCCAGGGATTGTTTTAGACCTCATGCTTCTGCTGGTTTATAGAACTAGAGTGTTTCTTTTGGCATTCAGGAGGGTTACAGTAGAGGGAGGACAGAGGCTATAGTTCCCGTCACTGTTGCTTTTTATTTCAGCTACAGTGTGTGGGGGCAATAAGGTGGGGAGGCCCCCTAGGTGGCCTGCGGCTACATAGCCTCCTATAGGTGCTTCCAAAGCCCAAAGAAATGCTTCTTTCTTCTTAGAACATGGGCTTGCCGCTAAGCATGGCCACGTGACTGAGTTCTAGCCAATGGAACGTGAGCAGGAGTGGTGAGTGCCACCTCCAGGTCTGACCAATTAAAACATCTCAGATGCACTCCTACATGTTCCTTTCCACTTTGGGCTAAATAAGGATAATGCCTAGGTACCCTTGAAAGCCACGTATTGTAATGGCAGTGTCCATCCAGCCTGAATTCCTGCAGAGCTTAGTGGAGGAGAGTCCCTGGGTTGAACTGATACGTAAACAAGAAATAAGCATCTATTATATTTGAACTGTTATGAATTTGGGGTTTGTTTGCTAGAGCAGTACACTTATACTAACTCATATAGGAACAAACATGGAGCTAGAGAGACAGCCTCTAGTCCTTGCAATCTACACAGTTTATTCTCCTTACTCATGGTAATTATGTTCTATAAGATTGCTGTGCACACTGAATTAGCAAATACTGAGCCATCGCTCCTAAGAGAAATTCAGGGTTAGCTTCCTGTGAGCCTCTGGTCACAACATTTTTGTTAATTGATCAACACATAATCTTGTTTTACCTGTGTTTCTGTTTAAAGATACTTTATTTAGTACATTTGCTGCAGAAGTGAGCACATAAAGAAACTTTATTTAAATATATTATTGATTCTTTAACAGTGAGCTCACAGCCAACAGCACTATAACTTATGCCTGAATGAAACTTATCTAACACATGTATTGTTTGCTCCATATGGCACACTCAGCCTTTTTGCACTAAGGAACACTGGACAGTGCTCTAGCACCACAGTTGGGGATTTTTTAAAACAGTGAAATCACTTTTTAAAAGCACAAAAATGCAAAAAAAAAAAAATTTAAACAAAGTGACACTAAATAAATTGTGAAAAAGACATTTTATAATATAAGAGCTGAAACAAGAAGATGCAAGGTGGACCTCAGCTGGGAATGTGTGCATCAAGGGACTCAAATTTTTAGTAATTACAAATGAATGCCAGAGCACCATGAATATTGACTTGGGGGTCACAAATAGGTGAATTGGAAAATGAGGAGAATATATTATCATTAGACACCACCAGAGCCCTTTGACCTGATAGCTTGTTGGGTAAATCCTGGCTGATAAGGAGGATTTAAATAAGATGGATTGAAGGCGGTCTCATGCTATTACTGGGATTGGGGCAAGGGGTGTAGACATTGTCTGTGGGGCTCCCAAAGACCTGGTGGGTCCGTACCTGCTGCCTCTACCTGCACTGCTCGTACAAGGATACTTTTGGACTAAAGATGGCACCAGGGTCTGGCCATCAGGCTACAATTAATTTAAGAGATCCCAGGGCCCCAAGCAGGATCCAGGGTAACCACGCTCTCAGTGGCTGCTTTTTAAGACAGGACCAAATCATGGGACCATTTTTGGTGGCATGAAAGCACCATCTTCTTTCTCACTTTAAGTCTTTGCACATATTCTCTCTGTGTGGAACTTTATGACCTTCCTCTTCTTTTCCTTCTTCCCCTCACATTGCCTGCCTAATCCACCCATTAAATCTTGGTTAATTCTTTTTGGTTTCCAAGTTTGGATTCCAAGTTTGGATTAGGTGTCCCATCTCTCTGCCTCTCAGTATCCTATACTTCCTCCAGTTTAGTATTCATTTTATATGTACTTTTCTCTCTCCTTGACTGGACTGTAGACTCTCCAAGGGCAGGAAACGTATCTATTTTATCCCAAATCAAACTGCTTAAATAATGAAGATGGGTATTGGATCTTGGACATAAATATTCCAGAGGGTAGATCTCAATATTGTTTTAATTCAGTGGTTCAGGGATGTAACCAATGCTGCAGTTTATGTTTCTCTCTCTGCCCTGCTTTTATGTGTCAGATTCATCTTAAGATGGGCTCCTATTCTTGTTACACAGTGTCTGCTAAGAGCCCCCAGGATACCTGCTTTCTTGTCGAAGTGCAGAGAAAGAAAGGAAGCACAGACTAGTTCTCCTCCAGCCGTCAAACAATAGTCCTAGGCTTTCTCTGATTTGATGATCTGAAGTCATATGCCAACTCCTAAACTGTAGGAAGAGGAAGAGGATTACCAAAATTGATTCAGATCTTTCAGTAGTTTGGGATCAGTTGTATAAGACTGAATGAGTTATAAAGTAGGGGAAAGGTGGAATGCGTGTTGGGAAGGCCAACCATACTGTCCAGGAGCGTAAGGACTGAAGGTAAGAAGATCCCTGAGAAAGTAAGTCCTTGATGAGCTGGGGTCCTAGACAAGTTATTAGAGAAGAGCCTCAGACTCACATGGACCAAGAATAGAACCACTTCCTTCCTACTGAAGTAGGGGGATTTGTAGCAAGGCAAGCACTACTTTTAGAATGAGGGCCTAATTAGAATGAGAGCCAATTAGGACGAAAGCTAAAATGCAGTGATAAAGAGGAAGATAGCATTGTGAGATGAGGTTGGAGAGTTGAGCAGGGGCCAGATCATGCAGAGCTTTGTAGCCCATTTTAAGAGAATAAGCACCAGCAGATCATATTTCCCCAGCTTCCTCGGATAGGACAATGAGGAGAGAGAACAAGGCACACTGAAGAAAATTCCCCTTTTGCATCAAGTTATAGGAATGTTGCTCACCTAGCTAAAAGCTTTCCTGATGACAACTAAAAATAAAATAGGGTGGCTGCTCAAACGTGTTTCCAGAATGATTGGTCAGACCTTTGCTTCTCTAAGAGAAGTGATTATTTAAGACCGTGCTCCTCAAACAAAAGGAAACACGGTCTCCTTTTGGGGTCGTAATCCACCAAAATACATTAAT
Organism: Hipposideros armiger; assembly: GCF_001890085.2. Classification (NCBI taxonomy): domain Eukaryota; kingdom Metazoa; phylum Chordata; class Mammalia; order Chiroptera; family Hipposideridae; genus Hipposideros; species Hipposideros armiger. The sequence continues at coordinate 558,998 of NW_017731358.1, read as the reverse complement.
CCACAGGATAAACTTGATATATCTTTGTGGGATATAAGTTCACTTAGTGGTAAGTAATTTGAAATGTTTCTATAGTAAAACAAAGATATCTTATGGAGTAATAGGATACAAATTCTGCATGAATTTCATAGCTTAACCACAGGCTTTAGGGAAAGTTTGGGCTTGAGAGTAAGTGTTTGTGTGTGTTTGGGGGGAGAGGGGGTTAGAAGTGAGCGTATAGAGTACCCAGGGCCCTTGCTGGCAAGCCTCTAGGAGTATCCTTCCATTTTCCTCTCCTATCTGGGATACTTCAGGGAGAAATGAGGAGTCACTAATTCTTGTGCTTCAGGACTGGACGCAAATACCACTCTGACAAACAACACTGTAATACTACAGATCCAAGTTACGGGACAAGGTTATAACAAGATCCTTCAGTGTCTTTTTGGCAGGTAATGCCCCTTGGATTCATCCAAGACAGAAGAAAATGCATTAGAATGAAATCTGTGTTGAACTAGTTATCTTAAAGTGAGGTAGGTGCTAGCATCTGCAGAAGCTCATATGTGATGCCATTTGAAGTCCTGGCTGTGACCCAAGGAAAAAAGCAGGGGTGGGGATGGAACATGGGCACCTCATAAACATTCTGCCTGTCATTCGCCTTAGTGCAGCAAAGGTTATGTTTGTTTGAGGTCATTGCCTTTTGTCTTTTCTTTCTCCCTCTTTTCTTTTCCATAAGTCTCAGTTTTTGAGAATTATTCCCCCCTCTCAGTACACTTACTGCTCTTTGCAGTTCTTCTGGACAATCGGTGCTAAGCTTTTTAATCTTTGTGATTTTTCTATGAGTGCCCACTCAGATCAGGAGAGAAACATCAATTTGGCTACTCAATGAGTTTTTGTCCCTGAGGGCTATAAGGAGGTGGAAGGACTTGGAATTCTTTTTGGTTTTTTTTAATGAAGAACTTTCTCTGTTCTTCCATGGTAGCTCTTGCATGATCAAGTCCTGGGGGCGATTAACCTCTTGATGTCTGTGAGTGTTTGAAATTTCCTGTGTGTGCCTCAGCATAGCCTGCCCTGGAATGTGTTCTTGAAATTCTGCAGGGTGGCCTCGCTTCCACAAAGTGGGACCTGTTCTACATGGGCCGGAGAGGAAGAAAATGTCAAACAGGTGGAGTTATGAGAACTACATGGAGGAAACAGTCAAAATGTCACTCTATAACTAATTCAAGTGTGATAGAAATTTAATAATGTACAGTGACCCATTTTGCATTTACATACCATCTTTCATCTGACCATGGAAATATTAATCTTTTCAGTTCTATGGTCTGGTTCAAGCGAAGAGTCCCGTCTGTGTTTTATTTTGTTTTTTTTCCCTCTTCCCCAAGGCAAAGAAAAGAGTCACTGACTTACTCAAGTTCACACAATAGCTCCTCAGATTTGAGAGAAGTTGGTGTTGGTGTTATTTTCAGGCCCCAGGGACAGGAGAGGGGGTTGGAAAACAAAGATGGCTTTTGCTCTGGCCAAACAGTCACCCAGTGAAATCCTTTCCTCATAGGCCAGCTTGTTCAGGTGAGCACACCAACTCAGTTAAAAAATATGAAAACAAAACAAGACCAGTGTGTGGCCTGTGCTTTTCACACATTTCTGGTGAAAGACGAGGGTGTGGCATGGCCTTTGGCCTCTGGGATCTCTGACTGGTGGTTCAGGAATTTGTCTGGTTTATTTCGTGAATGCTGCTGAACAATTGGCAGGACATATTTCAGGGATGTAAAGCAGGTCTTTGAAGGCAGTGGTATCAGAGTTTGGTGATAACATAAAAACGTTAGCAGCAGCAGGAAGACGGGGTGGGGTGTGTTTTATTTTGGGATCCAATCTGTCTTCTTCCCAATCCCAATTAAACTATGTCTGGGGAAAAATAAATGCTTCTGAAAGCTAAATTTAGATCACTATGGACCTCACTTGAGAAGATTTATGGAGATCATTTGATCTCTCTCTATGTCTATTTATTTATTTATAATTTACATCTCATCTGTTTCCATAAGAGATTTTAGGGGTCTTACAACAAATGTTTAAAATGTAAATCAAAGATCAAAACCAATGGAAAGGGGGAGGGAAAAATATACTTCATGTCATTATGATCAGATAGTTGCTTTAACTCTGAAACAAAAGGCACATGTAGAGAGAAGGGAAACTCAGTAAGTTATGTGATGTGTTTTGTCTGGTAGAAAGAAACATGACAGTTGTTCAGATGAGAGAACCTTTATCTATCGCTGTAGTGATTTCTGAAGTAAATGTATGTCACAGACCTGTATACAAGGCACTTTGAAAAACATGGTGACTCTATTTTTAGTATCACTTTTGCAACAGATGCAGCTGTGTATGCATGTGTGTGGGGCAATTGTGACATTTCATCAGATACCCCCAGGAATTCCCTTCTGTCCTCCCTCTTTGAGGACCGGGGGATTCAGGGTGGCTGGATTCAGGCAGGTATCTCTATTACAGTTTTGAGTTGCAGGCAACAAAAACTGCTTCTGGCCAAATCAATAGAAGAGGAAGTCTGTCAGAGGGCAGACTAGCAGAGTAGTAGAACCAGTCCTGGTTACCTCCCAACGTCCAGGCAGTGGGTTTCAGTGGACAGTCAGCTTGGGGCTCAGCAGCTGGAAAGACAGTGCATAGCTCTGCCTTCCGGCATGACTGTGCTTGGGACAAAAACCCCAGAAGAGAGTCCAAGGGGCAAAGTGTAGGTCATGTGGCAGCAACTTGTTAGGGGATGTCAAGGAATTGTGACAGCTTCACCCAAACTGCTCACAATGAGGGCAGAGGACAGTTCCCTAAGGAAAACTGGAATGCTGTTATCCAGCGGGGTACTCTAACTCCACCCCACGTTGGATTTCCTTAAGGAAATTTCTTGATTCATAAATAAAGCTGCTTTTTACTGTTCTCTATTATCTGAGCTTATCCTGGTGATGCTTTCATGCTTAACTGACCAATGATTGTCCAATGATCTCTCTGAAAGCCAGCAGAGTTTGAATTTTCTATCATCAAGAAAGGGACCTGTTGGGCAGTTTCCCAGGGCTGCCATTACAACGTACCACAAACTGGGTGGCTTAAAGCAACACAAATGTATTCTCTTACAGTTTTGGAAGCCAGAAGTCTGAAATCAAATTGTCAGCAGGTCCACACTCCCTCTGAAGGCTCTATGGGAGAATCCTTCCTTGCTTTTTCCTAGCTTCCCGTGGTGGCTGGCAACCTTAGAAGAAAGACTATGCCATGACGTGACCGCTGTCTGAGCCCTGCTGGACCTGCCGGTAGATCCAGGGCAGAACAGAGATTGCTTCCCCTAACTCTCCTTAGAGACTGTCTGATCGACCCCTCTGCTATGCCCCACAACTTGCTGGTTTGTGCTGGTTCTTGGGACAGGCCATTGTCCCAACCCCGAGGAGCATGATAGGCATGGGGGGTGGGTCATGCTGCAGTACCCCATTCATCCTGCTGTGTCCTATATAACTGCTTAGCCGGCTCTATGGTACAGAGGATATCCATGGCATCTCGCTGTTGCTTAGGATATACCTTGTACACTCATATGTAAGTTCCCTTAATAAACTCTTAATGTAATGATAGAGGTGTCACCCTCTTCCTCTGGCCGCTAAGCCCTGGGAAATTTTCCCAACACTCAACTTGCCCTTACATCACTCTAATCCAGCGGTTCTCAACCTTCCTAATGCCGTGACCCCTTAATATAGTTCCTCATGTTGTGGTGACTCCCAACCATAAAATTATTTTCATTGCTACTCTGTAACTGTAATTGTGCTACTGTTATGAATCGTAATGTAAATATCTTTTTGTTTTCCGATGGTCTTAGGCGACCCCTGTGAAAGGGTCGTTCAACCCCCAAAGGGGTCGCGACCCACAGGTTGAGAACCGCTGCTCTACTCTCTGGCCCCACTGTCACGTGGTCTTCTTCCCCATTTGTCTGTGTCTTCACATGGTGTTTTCCTCTCGGTGTGTCTCCTCTTTCTAAAGACATCAGCAATTGGATTTAGGATCCCTTCTAATCCAGTGTGATGTCATCTGCTATGTTTTGAATGTTTGCGTCCCTCCCAAATTCATATGTTGAAATTCTATCCCCAAATGTGATGGTATTAGTAGGTGGGGCCTTTGGGAGATGACTAGGTAATAAGGGTGGAACCCTCACGAATGGGATTAGTGCCCTTATAAAAGAGACCCAGAGAGCTTCTAGTCCCTTAGGCCCTGTGAAGACACTGGCTATGAACCAGGAAGAGGCCCTCACCTAACCACACTGGTTCCCTGACTTCCAGCCTCCAGAACTGTGAGAAATAAATTTCTATTGTTTCTAAGCTACCCAGTCTCTTTTCGTTATAGTGCCCTGAATGATCTAAGGCAGAAAACCAGCACAAGCTCATCTTAACTTACATTTTAATTTCATCTGCAAAGATCCTATTTCCAAATAAGGTCATAGTCACAGATTTCAGGTAGACATGCATTTGTGGGGGAGACTATTCAACCCAGCACAAGCAGAGGATGGAGTTTGCTCTTCTGGTGGTTGATTTAGTCAACTTCAGATACAAAAAAACCCAAATGGGTTAGAACTGAAATCCATGGAGAAGGAAGCTTCCTGCAGTGGGATTTAATAGACTTTTGTTTTCTGACCGAACACCTTTTAAAAGTGCTTGGATTAAAACTGCTTAGACTAATATGTTAAGACTTAATTTTTAGTGAATCTAATATCAAGTCAGTTTAAATTGCTCTGCCATGAGAGAAAAATAGTTTTATTTTTGTTTATTTGTTTGTTTTTACCTTTGGATAAGTTCATGGCTTGAAGCAAGGGCATACCTAGACCTTAATACTTCGATTTATCTCAGTGTGTTGTCCCTTTGGCTTCAGGCCTACTTTTGTCTCTATTCTGCCCCTTCTCACCTTCCTTTCCTCAAATTTAGAATCAACAATCCCTTGAGTTACTTGAAGAAAACAAGGGGTCTGGTCTCTAAGGGAGACTCAGAAAGAGAACAGGAACTCAGAACCATGATGTGTTTTGTCCCTCTCAGCTTTTATGCTCACTCTGGGCTAAGTCACAGAGATGTGGTTCCCATGGTGACCCCCAGGCACGGCCAGAGAGACTTGCTGGTTGTCAACTCAGCTATTTTTTCCTAATCTCATATAACACAGCAGTCATATGGAGAAATGCAATTGGGCTTGACTTTAACATGGCTTTTTATTTTTCCTGACACAGGTCTGGCTGCCAGGATTAGGGGTGGGGTTTTGAGCAGTGACGCTAGAATGGTGGACAAGGGCCAGAGGACCAGGGTCACTGAAAGCCTTGCTAAAAGTGGACTTGATCCGGGAGGGCTCTTTTTCTCAGTGTGTGCTGTTGGACCACCTACATGAGAAACCTGTGTGGGAATGTGTGAAAATGTAGATTCCTGCGCTCCACCCAGACTTCTTAAACCAGAATCCGGGGAGTGGCTCAGAAGTTCACATTTTTTTTTTTTCCAAACACCCCAGGGGATTCTTGTGCAAACTACAGTTTGAGAACTACTGCTATAGATACTGTGGAACCTGGCAGGTGGTGAGCAGACTTGGGTTTTAGCAAGAGTGTTTTGATATTGTAGGAAGAGAATGAAGCTGTTTAATAATCCAGTGTTTTATGAAACACTTACATACTGTGCTTACTATATGCCATGCACTATTTTAGTTGCTTTAGAGATATTAACTTATTAAGTCTCATAACAATCCCAGGAATAAGTTCTGGGATTATCTCCACATTCTGGAGGGGGAACCTGAGGCACAGAAACTTGCTCAAGGTCATATAGCAGTATGACTTCAGAACACATGTCCTTAACTTCTATGCTCTGCTGAGATGTCAAGAGTGTAGCAATGTTTTGGAGGAGGGACTCAAAGAGGGAGAAATCAAATACACCCAAGAAGCTGATGGAACCATTAGCCTGAACCTGGATGTGAAGATGTGCTGGGTTTTACGTGCTTATGTTACCGGTATCTCCCTTGTTTGTTGTGAGCTCTTTAAAGGTAGAGATACTGAAATCACTGGCAGCTTCCAAAATGTAGCACATGTCCGATTGCACAGGCACCAGACTCAAAACTAGGGGCTTGAGCTCCTGCAACAAACTTTTTAATAACCTGCAGTCCAGTGAGTTCCTGAACATCAGTTTCTCCATCAGTAAAACAAGGGTGCTGCATATGTGATGTTTCCACCATTGCAGAGTGGGGAAGGCTGCAGGTTGCACAACTCCAGGGCTGCCATTCACTTGGTGCTTTCAAAGGTAATGTGAAAATGGTACCTGGGATTGGACAAGATGGAGTTGCTGAAGAGGGGATAATAGGAGTACCCGCTGGGGATGAAATGAGTTAATATAGGTAAAAGGTTTAGATCATGCCTGGGATATGCAAGTGTTAGTTATTATTCTTGTTATTTTTAAATTTCTTCCAGCTTGAACAGCCGGTATCTGAGATCCTTTGAATGATTTCCACCCCCCACCAGACTTAAAGAGAGTGGACTTGAACTTGAAGGAGAAAAATAGTTTATAGGCATACAATTTTCTCTCTTAACTGGTTTGTTCCTCCAACACAGTTATCTCTATTGAATTCCTTTGGATTCCTTTCTAGTATCGTCTTCCCTGGAAATTTTCATATCCAGGTAAGTGAGGAAAGCACAGGCCTTGGCAGAGACTAACTTGACCAGCTCCATTTCTGCCTGGTTGGCTCGGTCTCTGCAGTTGATCAAAGTCATCTGTGGGCAGTAAATTTTCCCAGGGAAGGCTGCTTTGCCTAATGTTAAGCACTTGCTGTTGGGATGTCTGTATATTGTTGCAAAAAGCCCGGAGAAATAGAGGTCCGTGTTCTCAAACTACTGCTATATAATGATTTTATAAAGAAATCTAGACTAAAGGAAGTGCTTTCTGCTGTTCCTAAACGATGTTAATCAAGCAAAGACACTTTTCTGAGGACATTTCCTGAGGAGTGTGATCTTGTACTTAAATTTGGAAATGGCGTTTTTTTGTGGAATTTCAAGAAATTCAGTTTCTTATTTTTCATTCATTCACTCACCCATTTATTCATTTACTCAACAAACTTTTATTAAGTGTTTATTGACTACATGTCCAGCACACATTATATGCCAATTACCCCATGTACTATTTATGTAGACTTGAGGTCAGAAGACTGTTTTAAAATCCTCTACGATCCACTAACTTTGCCAACGCTGTGAGCCTCAGTTTTCTATTCTACCTCACAGGGACATTGTGAGGAGATGTCAGTATTAGGAGTATAAAGGAATGTGCTGTTAGGGCAAACCTTAACTTTATAGATAACCATGGGTTTCTTTCGGATTAACCACACACTTCGATGACTTCTCTGAGGACAGACAACAGGTAGTCTATGTTGTTATAGTGGGAACATAACAGGCTTTAGGCCTTTTGCTTTATCTCTCGCCATGAGTTAAATCTTTAAAATCTTTTTTTTAAAGATTTTTTTTATTGGTGAATTGGGAGTATGGGAACAGTGCTGGGGAATTGGGGAAAGGGGAACAGGCAAGTTGCTGTCGTTTTGTTCTTCAATCTAGTTGTGGAGGATGTTGCTTCACTGGCCCAAGTTGGCACCATCATTGCGCTCTTCTCTGGCGAGGCA
>NW_017731358.1:538086-551248 GCF_001890085.2 Hipposideros armiger | reverse complement strand
CTCATGGCAGCCCAGCTCCAGGTTGAGCTGTTGTTCAGCATCTTAGCTGTGGAGGGCAGTGTCACTGGCCCTCACATGTGGGATCCGAACTGGGGCCCTCTGGCATCCCAAGCGAGTTCTTAACCATCGCGCCACTCAGCCGGCCCTTTAAAATCTTTTGAGGATTTAGGGGTGCCCCACTTCCCATACAATATTCCAAAGTCAGTAATCCTCTAAGGCCATGTGACTTCCAAAAATTTTCACCAACCACTCATTGCTTTCCTGTTTATCTGTCTTAATCATTATTTCCGTATATGCCGTCTTTGTAATACACCTGCTCATTTTCAGGAAAAATCGTCCTTTCCACCTCCACGGTGATGGAATCCTAGAAAAGCCAGCATGAAAGGAAAGAGAGGCAAGGGAAGGTAACATAACATTTCTTATTAGGCCTGTGTGATTCCTGCTGGGCGTGGACTTGGGTGACTTGGCCACCGTTTTAGCCAGTTAGTGGCAGAAGAGAAGGCTGAAGGGAGTGCTCAGCCTTGGTCCTATTTATCAAGTCAGAGCCGTGAGGAAGGTCAGTGTCCTCCTTGGGCTGCTCTGCCCCCAAGTCATATCCTTGGTTAGCTCATACAGTTTTGAGTTTGGAAAGGCGCCATTTGACGGGGCCCCATTCACAAGTCCCTAGGTGGGTCTAGGAGTCCTAGAAGGCCCTGACTGCTCTTGATTTCCCTCATGAAAACCCCTTTAATTTCTGGCCCATCCTGCTCCTTCACTAAACCCTCAGATTTTTGTTTGGAGCATGAGACAGGTCAGTTTCCTAGGCTACTGTGGACCTGATCACTCTCTAGATCCGTACTGTCTAGTATAGCAGCCACTAGCCCATGTAGTTATTGAGCTCTAGAAATGTGGTTAGTCTGTACTGACATGTGCTGTAAACGTAAAATAGTCAATGGAGCCTGAAGACTGAACCCAAACATAGGAAGGTAACATATCTCATTGAGAAGTGTTAAAAATGGATTGCACATTGAAATTGTAATATTTTGAATATATTGAGTTAGATAAGGTATGTTTTAAAATTAATTTCCACTTTTTTTTTTTAATATGGCTACTAGAAAATTTAAAATGGCCTAGGTGGTTCGCATTGCATTTCTATTACTGAGTGCTAGTATCAGTTCTAAGGCTTAGAACCCAGATCAAGGGATTTGGCCAGAAGAGACAAGACATAAACTTCCTTCAACTGGGCCATCTCTCATTTGCTGTTAGCTCTGGCCCCTTTCAGCCTGGTACAACATTATGAATTCAGTTACATTTCTTATTTGATTTGTTTTAAAAACTGAAATCCTACTAGTTAGATTTTAGTACCCTATTTTGAAAAGTACTCTTTCTAACTGTTATGGGCTGAATTTTGTCCCCTGAAAACACATAGATTGAAATCCTAACTTCTAGTGCCTTAGAATGTGACTATATATGGAGACAGGGCCTTTGAAGAGGCAATTAAGTTAAAATGAAGCTGTTAGGGTGGGTCTTAATCCAATCTGACTGGTGTCATTAAAGAATAAGAACGTTGGACACAAAAGGAGATACCAGAGATGCACATGCACAGAGGAAAGGCTATGTAAGGACACAGAGAGAAGGCGGCCCTCTATAGAGGAAGAGAGGCCTTAGGAGAAACCAAACCTACCAACACCTTGATCTTGGACTTCCAGCCTCCAGAACTATGAGAAATTTAATTTATGTTGTTTAATCTACTCAGTCTGTGGTATTTTGTTTTAGCAGCCCAAGAAAATGAATGTACTAACCTATTTCTTGGTAGAGCCGAGGAAAGCTTAGAGAGAAGAGAAAATATCTCTGAGGCCAGAAATCTGGCTTTCTGCAACAATCTGTCGGGACCTCAAAGAGAGCTGTGAACATTTCTCTCTCATGTTTCCTCTGCCTGAGATCAGCGTCTGTTTTCCAGTCCCCATGTCCATATTGTATGCTTCTCTGTCTCCGCTTCTATTAATGGTCTTCTTTGTTCTCTGACAGATGATGAAGATTTAAGAAGCAGTAGTGTCAGGGAACTGGCATTTTGAAGATTTGAGGGAAGGTCTGGCCTCAAGGTTTTATATCTAGGTCTATGTAAACACACAAAATCCTTTATTCCCTGTCTAAACTTCCTTCAATTAACTCATTTGAATGGAAGATAAAGTCATATGTGTTAAAATACCCATGAGAATCTGAACATGTTTGTTGGTAGAATTTCATTTTTTAAAACACTTATTTCTGCAAGACTGTGGGGGTAACCAACAGTTCAGAAAGAAGGTTGCTGGGCCAAATGACTGCTAGGGTTTTCTTCTGGCTCTAAGACCAACAAGCCTGCAACTCCCTGGTCCCAGGGTTTCATCCACTCTGGAGGGGAGCTATGGAGAGAGAGCATTCAGAGCAGGTATATCTCAGAGCTGGAGCACTCCAGTGGGAGCTTTATCTTCATAGACATTTGCCCTCTAGAAACAGAGTTAAGGTCAATCCCTTTGCTAGGAAGTCAACAAACTGCCTTCTCAACTAAGTCAGTAGAATAGATGTAAAAAGCTTTAAGTAACATCAAGTCTCCTTAGAAAAACTTTTTAAACTTTCAAAACATGAGTCTATAAACTGGCTTGGACCCGTAGTTCACTGAAGGAAGAAAAAGACTACGATAGGCCCAGGGATTATCTTCTTGGCATTCCCTAAAATAGCTGTCTGGCAAATGTTACACCACATCTGAGATTATTTTAGAAACTTCGTGTTGAAGAAGAACATCTAGGGGGAATACTAGACAGATTTGTTTTTGGTTTGTTTTTTGTTTTTTTGGTTTTTTTTTGTCACAGAATAAGAATTTCAGGGACATTTGTACTTTCAGTGAGGTCATCCTGGTGATGATGGTATTATAATTTTTTGAAACTTAGATCATGTCACGCCTAATAAATGTATAGCCAAGTGAGTTGGTATCAATAGCTATTTTGGTCTTCTTCTTTCTCTTCTTGTTCCTTTGCCTCACTATCATGATAAATAGAACATTCTAAAAATGTTTTAAACAAGAGAATTATACCAAGTATCAATAGATGCCTATTCTAAATGAAATACGTATTTAGTGGTGAAATGAGAAGTAATAGCTGCTTTCTTAAATTTCCTTTCAGGCCTAATTTTCTGCCCAAGTGCCACATTTTCTGGGCTCAGTGAAATAGACTATGAGAGAAAGGGGTGGGGGAAGGGAATATGAGAGCTGTGAGGGGTGGAATAAAAATTACAGCAGAACAATGATTAGCGTGTAATGAAACTCAGTGTAGACTCTTGGGGGTCTATACATGTGGGGGTGAGAGCGAAAAAGTAGCCTAGCATGAACCCCTTACCATGTTCTTGTTCACATCAAAATTCCAAAGCGAAGGAGCCTTTTGTCAACACGCATCTCTTAAATCCAGGTAGTGTCTGCGCTATGAACACTTGACTCATAGTTACCTGAAAATGCCACCTTAGCAGTTCTGATGGTTTGGGGTTGTGTGTGTGTGTGTATGTGTGTGTTAGTTACTTTATAAACGAATTTTGGGGAGTTTTTGTGGCTAATATGGAAATCAAACTATAATTTATAACATTATTTCCAAGCACTAAGTAATAATTTAAAAAAGAACTTCTGGAACTTAGCAGGATTAGGAGTTGGGGACAGGCTGCTCCATTTGGAGAGATGGAAGGGTCAGTGCAGCTTCTTATGGAACACTGTGGACATGCGCTAATCATTCCCCAGTCACGTCAATTCTTTGAAAAAGAAGAGTTGAGGGCCGGCCGAGTGGCTCAGTTAGTTAAGAGCTCGCTCAAGAGTTTGAGCTCTGAGCAACAGCGGTTCGAGTCCAGCCTGAGCTGAGCAGCCGCTGAGCTACCAATAGGTAGCAGGATGGCTCAGCTAAAAAAAAAAAAAAAAAGAAGAAGAGTTGAAATAGTTAGAGGCCTGAGTTAGACCCAGCACACATTAGAGAACTCTTGATGTTTGCAGACTTGATTCACTTTTTCACAAAGGAAATGGGTACGTGCTAACTGCATGTCTCCTCTTATTCACAGCCTTCATTTTCTTTTTCCTCTGCCTTCCCCAGATTATATTAAGCTTAATGATAGGTTCACTAGACATTGTAGATGTCCTAAAGTCTGCAAGAAAAATAGACTTCTGATCGACCCAGACAATGCTGAGTGCATTAAAACAATGAGGAAGGAAGGAAGGGAAGAAGGGAGGGCGAGGGCAAGCCAATCACTGCTAGACAAAAAGAGGTATATACTGCACAATATTTCATTGGAAATTCATCATTTAATGGGAAAGTGATAGAGGGCACAGGTCAGCCCAATGTGGGAAGGTATATTGCTCTGTGTGGTGGTAAGTTGGTGTTGTTTTTGTCCATCTTATACTCTGATGATAGCACATTCATGTCTGGTGGTCCCCCTTTTGAAGAAAACCAGAATTCACATTACCAAATTAGATTTAAAAAATTTATTGAAGAGTTCTTAAGATGGGAACCACCTCAATAACCGTAAATGTTTTGCTTTTCAGAACATTGTTTCATTGAATGGGTCAGATTTAAAGGTAAAATAAAAGAGCCAATTGCTAACTAAGGGTTGACAGTAAATGACATCAGGCATCATCAACGTAAACTGGTGAGGACAGGACTTGTTTGTAGACAATCATTGCACACGAGTCTTTCTAGAAGTGCCTCAGGCTGCTTAACTGACAGATTACTACACTGTCTTTCAGTGAAGCAGCCTATTTCCTGGAAGAAGTGACAAACATGTGTTTAATGCTACTTTGAATTTCTTCTGTAAATTTTTTATCACAAAATAATTACACGTTTACACAAAAATTGCAAAAATACCACAAAAACCTTTTTTCCTGAACTTGAATACTCCGCTGTATATAATTCATACAAACAAAGAAATTCTACATAATTATAATGCAATAATCGAATAAGGAAATTAACATTGATATAGTACTACCATCATCTAGATGCCTATTCCTCAGGTGCCATTCAAGTTTTGACAATTTATCAAATAAGTTTGTTAAAGTGTCCAATTTAGGATCACCTGTTGCATTTAGTTGTCATGTCTCTTTAGTTTTCTTCACTCAGAATAGGTCCTCAATCTTTCCTTGACTTTCATAACTTTGATGCTTTTGAATATTTTGTAGAATGTCCCTCAACTTACATTTGTCTGCTATTTCCTTCTGATTGTATTCAAATTATGCATTTTTGGCAAGCATACCACAGAAATGGTTCTCTGTTCTTATTGCATTCAATTCGGTTGTACATGATTTCAACTGGACCCCACTATTGGTGATGTTCACTTTAGTCACTCAGTTGAGGTGGTGTCTTTCAGGATTTTTCATTGTGAAAGTATTTTTTTCTCTTTGTGATTAATAAGAATTGTGTGTGAAGGTACTCTGAAACTTCACATCTCCCCTCCCCCCTTTTAAAATCAAACTCTACCCACTAGTTTTAACATCTACTGATGTGTCTTGGCTGAATTATTACTCTGATGGTTGCTAGATGGTGATTTTTATAAACCTATCATTTCTCCATTTATTAGTTGGCATTTTACTGTAAAGAGAAGGTATCACTTCTTTTAACTTATTTCTTTGTATCGGTATGGACTTGTAGATGCCTATCTTACTCAGTGATTACAGTCCATTTCTATCATTATTTATTTTGATAAATACATTGTCCCACATTTGACCAGTGAGAGTGCTTCCAGGCTGACCTCTGCATCTTTGACATTTCCCCATCATTTTTTGAGAATGTTAATCTTTTGAAGGACAGCTCTGCTGGGCTTAGGGGAAAGGGTCTTCAGGGTGTGAAGACCTGAGCTGCAGTCTTCTTGGCTTCTTTCATTCCTAGTTGAGTATCCTTGGGAGAGTGGCCCTTTTACTTTAAGGCTTAAAATGGGAACAATTAGTCTTTCCTACCATTTGGAGCAGTTGCTATGAAACTCAAGCTAAAGGGGGGAGATTATATTATAGTATAGGCTTACTTTCCACAATCATTCTATGCATTGGTATTTCATGGTGGCCTAATGAGTTGCAGAGGCACCATTTGAAAAACCTGTCTGCCTGTTCTATATTTAGCCTGTAAGAGTTATATGTTTCAGTTAAATAAATGTATGCTTGAGTGGTTATTTTCTTCTGCCAGGTGTTTGAGGCGTATAGGCTGGAATCCACTCCACAGGGGTACCCTGGCCTGGGAGGTATAGAGGTCAGTACAGCCAAGTCACTTCCTGGGAGGATAAGCCCCAACCACTTGAGAGGACAGCCTTATCTTTCACCCCCAGCCCGGCCCTATCTCAACTGGCTTTGGGCCATACAGACAGATGGAAATGGGTGTGGCTGGCCACGTGACTTGTAGTCCTGTCAAGTGAGCTGTTTGGAGGCGGGAATCCAGAACCAGGAATGCCCCCCCCCCCATGACTGTCCAGTGTGCAGGTGGCAGGTGGGGCTAAGAGTGGCCTGTGAAGTCATTTGTTATCTCTCCCCAGGTTGGTTTTCAAATCTTAGAGAAGATTGTGGCTATGGAAGTACCTGGCTCAGTGTCTGATGTAGGATAGACCTTAAAATCCAGTCCCCTGCTACTGTCCTCCCCTACACTCAGCCTCAGAGCTGCATGCCATTTGCTAGATGTTTCACGTGCTGACACCCCATTCTGACTATCTTACCTACTATGCTGGCCTTTGTGTGAAGGCTTCTCATACTTCCCAATCCAAAAATTCAAAAGCGAGCCGGAAGTTAACATCTGTATTGATTGAATTAAATCTGTGCAAAAGGAAGCATGATATTGGTCTTATTAAATTGACTGAAATTTAGCGTTCATAAAAGTCTCATTGCATTTGAAAACAATGTATGCTTGAATTTCCTAGGCCTGTATGAGGGCTGCTGAGCACATTGTTGTAGTAAATCGAAAATCAAAGAAGTTACGTATAAGCAATTACTTTCAAAAGCAAAAATTATAAAAGAGCCATGAACAAATTTTAAAGTAAAAATGACATTTGATGTGGGATCAGCATGCATTTTAAGATGTTTAAAACGATATGGAGCAGTGTCCCCAAACTAGGAGAGCTGAGGCCTTACAAGGGGCCTAAGCCACCCAGACCCGTGGGCCTCTATTTCTGGGGAGGGGAGAGCCGGGAGAAGAGCACAGAGGCTGGGCAGCCAGAGTTTCGTGGAGAACTGAGTTCCTTCCTGTGCTGGATGGTGGAATAGGAATCAGCCCCTAATTAGTTTGTGATCCTGGGCAGATGGTGCCCCTCTCTGTGCCTCAAGGTTCTCAATAAAATAATAATAATAATAATAATACATAAAATAAAAAATAAACCAATATGCAAACATCCTTTAAGCTCTCTAATTCCTCTAAAAACTCTGAAGATGTTGGACTACATGGTCTCTCTCCTCCAAACCCTAAAATTCTATGCGCCATCCCCTGAGCTTTGATTCCAGGAGCTATTTATTTTGAGCATCAGTTTCCGCATAGCCCGTAATCAAGGACCCAACCTCTCTCACTGCTGGTGTCTCCTCTGGAGAGGAAATAGACCAGTCAGGTTTTGTGAGCTGGCATTCTCCCCTCTTTAAACATAATTGAGGCCCTGCTCTGGGGACTGGGTAGAGAGCAAGAGAGGCTTTCTTCCTCATCCATTAGTATACTGGTTTGTAGTTCTTGCCTTTAAGAGTTATATCAAAGGGAGGAACGAATGAAGAAAATATATTTTGTAAGGTGGAGCATTAGTTTTCTATGGTTGCCATAAGAAATTACCACACACTGGGTGGCTTAAAACAACAGAAGCTTACTTTCTCACTGTTCTGGAGGCCAGAAGTCTGAAAGAAAGATGGCAGCAAGGCTGTAGGCTTCCTCCAAAAGCTCTAGGGGAGAATCCTCCTGTGCCTCTCTCAGCTTCTGGTGTCTCCTGGTGTTCTTTGGTGTATGGCTGCAGCACTTGATTTCTGCCTCTTCTCTTCATCCCTGTAAGGGCACTTGTCATTGGATTTGAAGTGCATTTGGGTAATCCAGGATGACCTTATCTAGAGATACTTACTTAATTACATCAGCAAAGGCCTCCCCTTCTCCCCACAGTCACAGTTTCTGGCAGTTAGGATATAGATAACTTTGGGGAAGCTACCATTCTCCCCACTACAGTGGCATGATGGGCTACTGGCTCCTAGCTGAGCTCTAGGGTGCTTGGGTGATGGTGGATAGGGAGGGTACTGTTAGGGAGAGGGGAGGATGGAAAGAGTGAGGAGTGTGTATGTGGCTCCTGCTGACATTGGCCGGTGCTGTCATCAGCAGCCCTGCAGGGTAGTGAGGACCTCTTCCTTTCCAAAGGAGAATGTTGTATCAGTAAGTTAGGCTTGGCTCTGTTGCAGTCGCAAGCAACTCCAAAATATCAATGGCTCACACACCAAACTAGCCTGAGGCCTATGACCGGTTGACCACAGGAGTCCTCTAAGTCACCTTCACTCTGGGACCAGGCTGATGGAGTGGCAGATTTGGAATACGTCCAGTCTCCTGGCAGAGGAAGAAGAGTGCCTGTAAACCTCAGGCTGGCTCTTGAATCTCCTGCCTGGGAGTGTTGGATGTTGCTTTTGTTCATTTCACTGGCCAGGGCAAATCATGTGGCCAAGTTTGATATCAATGAGGAGGAGAAATCTCATCTTTTCCCAGAGAGAGGTAGTGAAAATTTATGAACCACAGTGGGGCAGGCAACAGGTGCCCCTCTGTCTGTTGAGAATCTGTATAGCATTTTTTTTTCTACCATCTCCCACACGGAGAAGACTGCTGCTCATCCAGGCTTTCTCGAAACCCTTAGCACTTACCTCTTCAAGCACTGGGCCGTCTGCCTGCTCTGATTACATCCTACTCTTAATCCTGTACTATCTAGGCAACCAGTTCCTCCTTGTTCCCCATCTCCCAGAGAGGGAAAAACCCCACAAAAAACAATGAGTTATAGTTTCATGGTATTGTCTGAAAGAGCTGCTGTTGGAACTATGCTTTCCAAACATAACCTACATTGAGTGTTTAAAGCGTGGTTACTTTCACAGCAGCCATAGGAAGAACACTTTGCTCCTTCCTCTGTTTGCAGAGGCTCTGAGAAATACTCTAGGGCTTGGCCCTGATTTCATCTGTGAATCCCAAAAGTCTTCAACAATGAAGGCCTTAGAGAGGAGTACTGCTGCTTCCATGAATCTAGTGGCCCCAAGATGGACTGCCAGGGTTTGTAAGGTACCTAAATTGTAAGTAAAATTGTGTGAGGGTATGTGTCCAGTGCATGTGTATTTTCTGGGCCCAGGAACCATAGCTTACATCTGATTCTTAAAGAATCTGTGAACCCAGGAATATTAAGGACCATGGAGTCCAATCCAATCCCTTTTATATGGATAATATAGAAAATGATGTTTGGTTCCTTGCACCAAATGGACTGACACTATTTAATATATTAGCTGATTACTTCATCAAAAGCTTTTTTCCTATGTCTTAGTTTTGTTTCAATGAATTAATTTCTATACTATTACAACCTACTCTGGAAGAAAGGAAGACTCTTTGGAAAGTTACATTGACTTTTAAAGCCACAAGGGTATCATTTGGTACATTCCTACTCAGGCAATTATTACCCTTTGAGTGCCTGCAGAGCTACCGCCAGCCTTTCCTTTGGTCTCCGTGGGGATTTATTACGTTTCTAACAGGGAAGTATGAAGACTTATAGGACTGGCTTACCAGAAGGGCTTGCTTTGGGGATTTCACAGACAGGGCTGCTTCTGTCTTGTAAAGAAATTTACATCCCATGAAATAGAATAGTTCGGAATGACTATGGCAGATGATGGTAATAGGGTTGCATCAATATTACATGTCTACCAGGCGGAGAACCAATATGTTTTAATAGCAGAGGTCTTTTTATCCTCCTATTCCTCTATGAAGCTGGTTGAAGGTGAGTAGTATTTCCTTTTTACAGGTAAGAAAACAGAGGGTCAATATTTTATTAGCCCCTGGAGCACAAATTTTTAGCAGGGTCCTTGGATGGGGCTTCAGGTTTCTGCAAACACTTGACATGATTTGCAAAGACAAGTCTATATTTTACGTGCATTTTGCGGGGGAGGGGAGAAGGTAGAGCATGTGATTTTCATCAAATTCTATAAAGTTCTGTGACTGTGAAAGATTCAGAACCACGACCCTGGGGTTTCAATTCTTGTGAAATAATTGGCAGACTAGTCCAATCTTGACGTTCAGCCCTGTTTTGATGACTTCTCTCTATTTTATTTATTTTTTTTAAATGAAGGTAGCCTTGGTCTATAACATTATTTAAGTTTCAGGGGTGCAATGTATTTTGACATCTGTATGTACTGCACCGTGCTCACCACCAAAAGTCTAGTTTCCATCCATCACCATGCAATGACCCCCATTAGCCCATTTTGCCCTCCCTGTACCCCATCTCTCCTTTTTCTTTGGTTGCTGACCTCCAAAACATCAGACAAAATAGAAAGCAAGAAGTGTTGTGGAGGAGTCCCATTTCCGTAAGTTTCCCTAGCCTGTCTCTGTTCTGGAAAGTTATAATCTATCTTTTTCTCATGATAGTCCCAGTATGTTAGAGTCCCAGTATGACAGAGTGGGGGGAAAAAAAACCCTTAAAAATGATCAGGATCCAAGGATGGGGAAGCTGGGGCCTACCTAACATGTTGATCACCCTCACCAAATAAACCAGTGATCTAGTTAGTGTTCATTCCTTTTTAAGAAACCAACTCCGATCTCAGTTGGAAACCTCTTGCCAATATTTCTTAACAAACGATAATTCAGTATGACTCATTTTTCTTGACATTATGCAAATGAGGGAAATAAGACTGAGTGGCTTTCTGTCCAGAGAGCAGGAAATGAAGCTTGTCTGGGGTCACATGTTCCCTTGGGACACATTGTCGTGTCAGAAATGGGTTCGGGAAGAAGCAGGCCTTTGTTCCTTTCTGGTTCATGAGCAAGCTCCTCCTCTTGGCCTTGGCTGGAGGGGTGGCTCCCAACCCACATTCCCCCCGGAGAGAACCTCTTCAGGATTCCCGTCAGGTTCTGCTCCCTCTCCAGCTGCCATCCCAAGCTCCTTCCCAGCCTTGCTTCCCACTGAGCAAAACGTTGAGTTTTTCAGGTTAGATGTTTTGAGCCAACCAGTCCCTCCCCTATGAAACTGAACCACGGTCAAAAGGCAGCTGGCACGTGGGGCCTCAGGAAGCACTGAATTAATGTTGTTAGTTTGCTGGATTTTATTTTTAGTCTTTTTGGCTTATAGGTGGACTTCATTCTGCCTGGAGGGTCCTTGGATTTCTGTAACCTCCATGAGGGGTCAAGGCTAGTGTTAATCTCACTGATGAGGGGTCAGTTATGGAAACTGGCCATGCCCTGTTTTCTTCCAAAGGGACAGACAGCGTGTGTCTTCGTGGGGGAGGGGGGGGCGTGTGATGTCACACATCAAAAATGTAGTGATTTATAGGAAGGATGTTATTTCCTACAAAGTAGGAAAACTGGAGGATTCTTTTAGATATTCGTCTCTTATTTGACAGACAGAGGAGGAAACTGAGGCCCAGAGAGGGGTAATGGCTGCCTTAGAACCAGGTGGTAGCAGAGCTGGGCTAGAGACCTGGGTCTTGTGACTGAGCTGGGGTGCTTTGGGCTGCTCTGCACACCTCATCTTTCTATATTCCTTCATCCTCAGGGAAATCGTCCTCAAACTTCAGTCTTGAAATTATACTACGAGTTAATTTGAGGGCCCCCAAGTCAAAATTTCAAGAACTAAAGAATGCAGATCATCAGTTCTGCCAAAGAACATCTAAGGGGCTTTTGAACACACTATCATTTAAATAGAGAGGGATCCCTCCCTTCCCATACAATCAGGGTAGTGCATGTCCCCTCCGCCTCTAAATAGGTGGGTGCTGGCCCCAGGGCTCCTACTCTGACTTGTCCACTGCAAGCTGTCATCCACACAGGTCCAAGGCCACTTCTGTGGGAACCAGTTCTCATCACATGTCTCTAGAGACTTCAAATCACCCTTCCCTACCCAGCTCCCCATCCTGCTCCAGCCGCGCTCAGATTGTGCAGGAGCCACAGTCCCAGGCCCATCTCAGGCCCAGAAGCTTGACCTGCGTGAGGCAAGAGCATAACCCAGGACAATGCCCTCGACTCCCCTGGCGAGGAGGAGTGGCCCAGCAGCCAGAATGAAACCCCTGAACTGTTTCTTGACTCCATAAAACAAGGGGTGATAGGTTTCTGGGCAGGAGAAGAATGCTTGATTATTTATGGCGCTGGTCTGGAGAGGAGGAGAACTTGGAAATCTTTCCAACTTGGTGTGTGATTCATCTCCCCCCAGGGAGTGGCAGGGCTGAGCGGGCGTGCGCGCCGGGCCACCGCACACTCCCCGGTGCTCGTTTATTTACGGTGGGTTATCAGTGGCTGTGCCTGGCGATAACGTTTATGAAAAGAGGCGGCGTCTCCGGCAGGCGGACCGGCCCGCGCTCCTTTCCCACACTGATTAGGATCAGCCAGGGCTTTGCAAGCCGCAGTTAAGGATCTCGGGTGCCCGGAGCCGCGTCTCCCCCTGCCCGCCCGCCTGCCCGCCGGCTGGCCGGCTGCTGCCCAGCGTGGCGTGGGAGCCGAGGTCAGGGCTGCGGCCGCGGCCAGGCGGTGGGAGGGGTGAAGTAGGCGGGGAGGGAACGCCAAGGCCAGGGAAGCTGGAAAGGAAAACTATCATTCAAATAAAAAGGTGCCATGAAGAAATGGAAGAGGGGTGATAGAAAATTTTCTCCTCTGAAGAAATGGCAAATTCTCATCCCTGCACTTACTTTTCTACATCCCTTTCCCATCATTTCACCTACGTTTCCTTGTCTTTGCATTTGGATTTGACCCCCTTGTTTTCATTCTTTTCATGATCTGTTTTGTTTGTGCCTTCAAAATATAGTAACTGAACACCTACTTTGTGCGACACTTGTAAGCCAGAGAGAGAGAGAGAGAGAGAGAGAGAGAGAGAGAGAGAGAGAGAGATTCAGAGATGAAGGGCCTGTATCCTAGACCTCAAAGTTTCAGAGGTCACAAGGACAGACAGTGGAGTAGAATACCTCCAACCTGGGGCTATAAGGAGGAGAGCAGACCCTGAGGCAGGCACTGCCCTAATGCTGGGGGGG
>NW_017731358.1:504310-538061 GCF_001890085.2 Hipposideros armiger | reverse complement strand
GGGGGGGGCACTAACTTGTTTAATTCTCGCAAGGACTTTTGGAGGGAGGTGCTATTATTATGCCATTTTGCAGATGGTGAAACAAACCTAGGTGACTGATAGGAGGAAGTGTCACAAAGATGAATAAGGTAACTTCTAGTTGAGTAAGGAAGACCCAAAGGTACTCCTATAACATTACAATAAAGGGTGTCCTCAATAGACTGGTTGGCCAAAATGGCATCATTTAATCTAGAGAAGAAAAGGACAAAAGGTGACTTAACTATTTGAGGACGTGGTACAGTAAGCTGAGTGCCCCCACCACTGTCCCACCACTTGAGGACAGATGATTTCTTACTGACACTACCTGAAGGCTGCCTGGAGCAAGGGCTTGGCAGCCTTCTGTACAGCTTCTCTGAGTGTCCCAGGAGCCCCCGGGGCCTGCCCCCCCCCCCCGTTACTCTAGTTTTCACTGGGTACCCCTAGACGCTCTCTGGGGAATGAGGAAGAAGGTTTCACCCTTCTTTCCTCTCTCTGTGTGATGTTCCAGTAACGTGGCCCCAAAGCTCTACTGTCTGTGCTTCGATTTCCCGCAAAACGCCAACCAGTCAGCGGGTTCAGTTTTCCCTTATGGTCCTGCTGCTCCTGGTAGACCTCAGATAAGAGTCCAAAGCATGTTTGGCCAAGGCACACTCGGAATTCATAGCTCTCTTTCTCCCACGAGCAGGACTGTCTTCCTGGGTCAGCCGGGCTTCTCAGGTCTCCTTTCCCACAGAATGAGCTCCTCCCAGGAGTTGGTTCTCAGATATGCTCAGACATGTCAGGCTCCAGCTCAGGTTCAGACTAGGTCCTTGGCTCCCCTAATAATAACCAGCCAGTCAGTCGTTTTGACAAAAGATTCTGATCAATTGTTCTGTAAGGAAGGCCCAACAAGAGGCTGTGGCTATAAAGGATAGTAGAAATTATTTTACTGAGTGAAAGGGAAGGATTAAGTCTGCCGTCTTTCTTGAATAGTTTGGGAACAGGAGTCCTAGTTCTTTCCGAGCTGAGCCCTTGGTCTTCCTGAGGTGGACTGAGATGTCCTACATTTAAAATCGAATAGTAGTGGCCTTTTCCCCAATCCAGGTAATGTAATTTTTCCATGTAAATTTTTTTTCATACATTTTTCCTAAGTCTTAAACCTTTAACACCTGCAGGCAACAAAACTAATGAACAAGTAGTAAACAGATATGAATGGGAAAGCTTGAAAACCACCGATCATGCTGAGTTTGTTGCTTTTTAAAAAGAACATGTGTGCTTGTGGTTTTATATGGCCTGCCCATAATGTAGCCATATTTTCTGCTATTAAAATTGTTTCTAGTTCATGGATGGAATGAAACAGACCATTATTCCAGGGTGTTCCCGGAAGAGCCTCATGTTTCAGGAAGCACACACCACGACTTTAGTTCCCTACCACCTGAGTACACTTGAGCACTGCTGTTGTAGATGCTTCAGTATTCGTTTCCTTTCCTCCTTCGCCCTCCCTCTGCTGTTTCCTATCGTGGCCCAGACTGACTCCCACCCTCTGCCAGGCTAAAGATAACCTCTCCATCTGGAATATCACCCACAGGCTAAATTTATTCTCAGGGGTGAGTTGGGGCTACCCTGACCGCTGACACCAGACAAGCATTTGAGCTTCCATGGCTCTACATCATCACAAGAAGTGGAAGGAGCTTGGGAAGGGAAGAGACCCACAGGGAGGGATGGGGAAGGGTAGGAATGAAAGAGCAAGAATGAGGTTGACGGGAAGCTGGCAAAGGGGCTTCGGAAAAAGGGTGAAACACTGTGGGTCCAGCATAAACTGAGTCTGAAGGATTTGACTGCTCCCAGAAAAGATTCCTTTTCTGTCCGTTACAATGTTACTGTAACACAACCCCCAGAGAGAAAGGCCCAGTGCTAATCAGGACTCAAGAAGTCAGTGGACTTGATGTACAGAATGGGGTGTTTAATTTTACGATGTGGCTATGGGTTCCATGAGAGACTAATAAAACAAAAAAACTTCATAAAATGTGGCTAGGAGCAATGGGTTGCAGCCTCTGCCAGAGGGTCAGCCATGCTCAGAAGTGGTTTTAGAGCAGGGCTAATGTCTAGCTGGTATGCCCTGGTATGGCCATTCTGGTTCTTAAACCATTGAACGCCTTCTGTTCCGGTTGTTAACTAGCTGCTGCTCTTAGCTTCCTAAGGGCTCCTCTTCTGCACTGGCTGTCCAGCCCCCACTCTGGGACTTCCTCAGGGTCCAGCAACCAAATACTGAGAGGCTGCAGATCCTGTTTATTCCATGTCTTCAGCACCACATCGTTTCGGAGTGGCTGGTGCCCATGCAGTATCAGGTGTCAAATACTTAAAATATCACCTGTCCCACATCACGTCATCCTGAAGGTTGGACCTGTCACGTACCTGTGGAAGGGACCAGGGACACAATTCTATAAGACTCTCCTTCACGGATCCCAGGCCAGTCCAATGTGCCCAAAGGAGGCTTTCTTAAAACGATGCCTCTCACACCCCTGGTTGCTGTAAGAACACACCCAAACATTTCTTTGAATCATATTTGGCTGCCTCAAAGGAGAATTTTAATAGGTACAGCAATGACATCAGGGTTGAAGAATATTTTTAGAAGACAGAGACAAATTTGCATAAGCTTTCTCAACCAGGAATTACAGTTGCCATAAAGTTTGAATTAGAAGGACACCTAGATGACATCTGGTCTCTCTTCACAGCTGGTATGGAATACTTCTACACCCACCCTCCTCAGGAAATAGCTAGCACCTCCTAGATCACGTCCATTGATAGGCACCTCGGCTCTTTGAAAGAAGCCTCCTGTATGAACCAATGGGAACTGAAATCTTCCTAAACAAATCCAAGTGTCAACCCCTTTTGTTGAGGAGGAATCTTCATATACATCTCAAATTTTTGGCCTCTCCCTTAGATGGAATTGCAAGTCCAAAGCTGGTCCCAAAGCAAGCAGTGCCATCTATAATACTAACATGTCCTATGGTATCAAGTGAGCTGAGAGATCACGGCACTCATTCGTTTACTCAACCAATGTTTATTGAGCAGCCATTAAGTGCCAGAGTGTGCCTGCTACTGGAGATTCAGCAGTGAACTAGAAATGGCTCTGCTTTGAGAGACTGCCCAGTCCACTGGGGCCAGTACTAGCGAGCTGAGGAGACCAGGGGAATCGGCGGGGAGTGGGGGTGGGGGTGGTGGTGGCTGAGTTTGCTTCTGAGCCCCATTCCAGGCTTAGGTTCATCCTACATGGGGGCTGTCCTGAGTGACTCTGGACAAGAAGCTCTGTTGATAGTTCTACTTTGCTCTTACAGGCTACCACTAACAGCCTGGTGAGCATGGAGTTCTCAAGATGGGCTCTCATTGTGCAGACACTAAGGTGGACAGGCCAAGGGCTCTTTGCTGTCTCCCCCCTCATATTCTCTAAAAATGCTTGTGCAAACAGTTTATTATGTATTTTACTGAACTGACAATAGGACAGAATAATTCTTTTATCTTTTGTGAACAAAAAGTATTAGACAACCTAGATTTAAAAAGACAATAAAAATTATTTATAAATTCATCACGTAGAGATAACAATTTGGCGTTTGTCTATGCAAACTTTTTTCTGGATGTATTTTGTATATCTGTGGATGTGGGGTACACACACACACACACACACACACACACACACACACACATGCATTTTTGTAATTTGCCTGTTTTACCCAGTTATTTTCACAATGAGCATAATGTTAAGGCAAATCCAATTATTCAAAAATACTTCATTAATGCACAAAACTAAGAGGTTGGGCGTGGAATGGAGATTTTCATAAGATGGTTCCCTGGCTGCGATGGTTCCCTGGTTGACTCCCAACTCCAACTTGGTACTCCTTCTGATGAAGCAACCACGGGACATGATGGAGGTGGAGGGTGGAGGAGCAAGGACAAGCCTGGCTCTGATAGAGACCTCCTGAAGAGAGCTGGAGCAGAACTTTCTCCCCTTTGAGCCAACGGATGGAGAGCTTGGGCTGAAGCTCTAAATGTGGTGGGCCCAGGGCTATATCAGTATTCAATAGTGAGGCCCATTGCTCCCAGGTAGCTGAAAAGAAACAACCTGGGGAGACAGTGGAGCTGAGAGGCTTTCTTCCTTCTGGTGTCTTGATTGGGACTCACTATATGCAGCTTCTCACAGGACTATTGTCACTTAAGAAATACCCAGAAGCTGGCTCTGAGCTTCCAAGAACAGATAACAGAAAACTGTGCACTTAAGGGGGCTCAGGAGGAACAGAGAGAGGGAGAAGGAGAACCCCAAATAACCCCGCAAGGAAATAACACTGCTAGAATAGACAGCCTGAGCAGAAGCAACAAGGACATTCCAACATAGTACCTAAATAAATAAATAAACAAATAAATAAATAATAAATATAAAAAATTCCTGGAACTAAAACATATTTTAAGTAAACTACTCAATGGATGGATTAAAGCAGAGAGAATATGGACTTAGATCAAGTGCAAGAATATCCCAAACATAGAACAAAAATACAGAGATGGGAATCATGAGGGTCAAATAAGAGACTAGGAAGTTAGACCCAGGAGATCTAAGATGCCAATCATAGGAGTTCCAGGAGGAGGAAAAAAGTAAACAGGTGAAGGAGAGGGGATAATTAGACAAATGATAGAAGCTATCTTCCCTGAGTGCAAAAGGCTTAAGTCTAAGGTTTAAAAAGAACTCATGGGGTCACTAGGACTGAAAGCCACATACCTAAGCCCATCCCTGATAAAATTCTTGAACTGCAGGTGTAAAGATGGGTGTCACATTTCACACCTATAATAATGGGAAGTTGAAGACAGGCGGCTATAAAACACTAGGGACAGCCAAAATACTTCTTGCTGGTGGGGGTATGGGGGATGGATATGTTATTATCCAGGTACCCAGGCACCTGTCTGAAAAAAGAATACTCTAGAAAACACCTTTAACACATGAAAACATTAACTGAAACAGATAACTCAAGATAGGAGATGAAGAAAAGAGAAGCTGGTGGTAGACAATCTCTCTCTGTGTCTCTCTCTCTCTCTGTCCCTTTGGAACTGGAGTTGTTCTGAATCAAGATGGGTCTGGCTTTTTCACTCCATTATTGACTAGTAGTTGCATGGAGGGTGCCCAGGAAAGGGAGCAGACCTGGGGTGTGGCAGTTACCTTTGGACAATGCCTAGACAGAGACTTAGCTGGGAGCTGTTAGTATCCAACACTCCTTCAGCTGGAGGTGGGAGGATACTGTGCACTCAGCATCCTACACAATGCATGCATGGTGCCGTGTATGTGAAAGTACACATATGTACTTACGTTATATGCCATGGTATGGTGGGAAATGTTTACCAACCAGCTCTGGGGGTGGCGGGGATTTGTAGCTCCTGTTGATTTTTGTGGTATAAATATTCCTATCATGGCTGATACCAAATTACCAATGTGTTGTCACTGCGCCCGGAGCTGGGACCGGTATACGCAACTGCCTTTCATGAGCTGGTGCAAGCTGGCTCCCACCCACCCCTGTGCGCACACAAGGGAATTTAGACGGTGCGTGTGGGGAAGGGGAGAGCTCGGGGAGCAGCAGCCGTAGCATCTGGGCCTCTTGTTCAGTGGGGACGCACTGTGATTCTGGGAGGGTTTTCCCCCCCATTGAGGTCATTTTCTTTCTTTTTTTCTTTCTAACCCTCATCCCTACAGTTCCCTGCCCCCTCCCCTTCACCTCAGTAAATTGCAATTCTTTGCAGGAAGTATTCCAAAAGGAATCTCAAATCCTTGTTCATACTCAAGTCCATGTGGCCATCAAAACGGGAGGCTGCTGCTTAGTAGGTGGTTCTGGGGATCAAGGTGAGATGCGTGGAGGGGTTGGCAAAACTCCGGAAGGGGCCACTGGGTACATATTTTTGGCTTTGTTCAACATATGGTCTCTGTTGCAACTACGAATCCCCCGCAGGACATAGTTTGCTGACTCCTGCTGTAAATGATACCATTGTATCATAAACCTCTGCGTAAGTGTTAATTATGGCCATTTCAAAGGGCCCAGAGGAAAGAACCCCTTAACGCTAGACATTCAGACCAACCAACTCATAGAAGGGGTTTAGGCCTTGGAGGAGGTTTTGCGGTTCAGCTGGCTTTGTGAATTAGCCTTGCTCAGGAATGTTTTTTTAACTTTTTTTCTCCAGGGTTAAAGAAAGTGAGGAAAAGAGAACCCCTCGACTAAAAAAAACCAAAAACCAACCTGTATTCCCCAAACCCCAAATCCAATTCTACTAACAAACCCCTTTGCTTATTAGGACTATAGAGGTAAGTACTCACCCCTGAATTATCTCTGAATCAAGGTATAGTGTATAGATTAAGAGAGTAAACCAGGTCAGGCAGGCAGGGCCTTTCTATGGCTGGCTAAAAATGAAACGCTCCTTCCACCTTCTAGTAAGTGAATTTCTGGAATGCTAATAAGAAATCCACCTAATAAGAAAAATAGAAAAAAAGTTTCTATTTTTGAAAATGGATCATATAGGGCCTTTTTTGGGTGACACTTGATGAATACCTCCAGCATGCTGGTGTAGATTCTAAGCTACAGTTTTCCACATACCGGGGGTGCCAAAAAAATGTATATACATTTTAAGACATGTTATCTATGCTTAAGCGGTAGTTCTCCGCAATCAGAAGTGTCTGGACGCTGACGGTAACCACCTTGAGCACCTCTTGTAATTGCAGAAGTCAAACGTGACTTGTAGTCATCTTTCGTTATTGGTATATGTTGAGTATTACAATTAATACAGTGTTTTCCTTTCTTAAAATGGGTCTACATTTTTTTGGCACCCTCTGTATATTTAGGGCACCTCTCTTTTCTCCTGGCTTCAAGTTTTTCATCTTTACATGAGTACTTTTGAGTTCTTAGACAGCCTTATGAGTTTTTGTGAATTTGTATAAGTACAGATACCTACATATCACTAAAACAATGAAGCCACCCCTGCTAAAAAGAAATGCCTAGCTTCCTGACCACTTCTTCCCTTTTAACTCCACAAGGCTGAGAGTGTGAGAGGCCAATTCCAGTTGTCTTATAGTGAGTGTGTGTGTGTGTGTGTGTGTGTGTGTGTGTGTGTGTGTGTGTGTTTATATATTTTGGTGGTGAGAGAGTTCTTTTCTAATAGAAAGTCTTTGACTTATCATTACTTTGTTGATTTTTTCCCCTAGTGCCCAGGAAGCTCAGAGCTGAATTTAGTACCCAGACAAGCCCACCCTGGTTATGTTGTAATTACCTTTCAGTTATTCTTAATCTTTTCTGGTTCATAGATGTCTATGGGAATTTGATGGAAGCAAAGAGGAACAATCCCCACCCCCTTCTCTCCTCCCCCCTCCCTCAGGAGGCATATATCCTCACAAAACATATGCAGAGTGTGGATTCTGATCACACCTTTAGGAAATTTTAAATACCATCCTTATTGTATGTTTTACTTGCGCTAGCTACCTCCTGGTGCCCCAAATGCTGATGTACATAAGGACTTCAAGATGCAAAAAATACTGGATAATGTTGAATGGTTTTGTTTGTTTGTTTTAATGCAAAGGGTAAGAGATAGTCAGTCAATGCTTTCTGAGGAAGAGCAGTTCTCCAGGAATATATCACAGCTTAGTCCTGTAGTATAGGGGGAAAGCACGAGACGAGACTGAAGTCCTGGTTTTATCGCTAGCCAGTCCTGAATTTAAACCTATCTTTTCCCTTCAGTGAGCCTCCATTTCCTTAGCTGTAAACTGAGAGCATTACACAGGATGGTGGGAGATGAAGTGAAAGATTCAATGTTGGGAGTGCTAGCTACACTGTAAAGTGTGGTGCAGGTGAGGGCACCTGGTAAGACTGGTTCCTCAGGATGACCATCATCAGCACTCAGATTAAACCATGACCTAGGATGGACATGCAAAGGCCATCATCACCATGCCTTGTACAGCAATTGCCACTTGCTGATGACCCAACAATCCTGTGCCTCCATTTGTTTCTTGTTGCTCCAGGAAAAAGATATACATGTAGAAAGGCCCCATGGCTTTAGAAAAAAAGAGCAATCCCAGCTGTAAAGGGAAGTTCCTTCAAACATAACCTTGGTTATTTTGGTTATTGAACCATTTCTCCTTTGGATAAAGAAGGCACAAGAAAATGTGAGTGCAGTTTTTCTCTCTGCACACTTGCTTTCCATTAAGTGGATGTTTTGTGCTGAAACAGAATGGCAGACCCACCAAATCAGACGATGCTGCTGGCAGAAAGATGTGCATGGTCTGGTGTTAATGCAAAAATGAAAAGACTCCCTTCCTTCCCTCTTTTCTTCCCTCTCCCTTCCTTCCTTCCTTCCTTCCTTCTTTCCTTCCTTCCTTCCTTCCTTCCTTCCTTCCTTCCTTCCTTCCTTCCTTCCTTCCTTCCTNTCTCCCTTCCTTCCTTCCTTCCTTCCTTCTTTCCTTCCTTCCTTCCTTCCTTCCTTCCTTCCTTCCTTCCTTCCTTCCTTCCTTCCTACCTTCCTTCCTTCCTTCCTTCCTTCCTTTCTTTTTACTTTTTGTAAATCTAATGTGTCAGGAATGGCTTGATTCATCAGGCAATACATATTTCTCAGAAAGTCTCTATTTTATATATTTTACCCAGGTAAGAAAGATTCCTGAAAGCATTGAAAGAATAAAGACTTTTAAAAAAATGCATTCATAAGATACACAAGAAGGATTCATCATGGAAACTTCAATCTTTGAAAAAGCAAAACAAAACAAAACAAGAAAACAAATCTTCCACAACTCCCTTGGATAGGTGTTAGCATCATCTTGATTTTGCAGATGAGACTACAGAAGTTAAGCATCTTGCTCAATGTCAATAGCCAATCAAACAACAGCAGCAAAAGTTGGACCCAGCTCTGCTCATGCCAAAGTACATGCTCCAGTCCACACCACTTGGCTAGTCTAATTCGTTATAGTTCTTAATTATGTGTGATCAGAAAGCCTGTAGCAGATCCATGAGGCAGGCCCTGCAGTAGACAGGGCACAATGGTGGGACATTGGCCAAAGTACAGAAGCATAGGGGTAGGAGAGTCAGCAAATTTGTGGATGAGAAAGAATCCTTAATGCAGGCCAGAGGGACTTGTTTTCCTGGCAAAATGGCAAAGGGGGAAATTGGACAGTTAGTATAGAAAGACAAAGGAAATGGTTAGGGAAAGGAATTAAGGTGGTTCTATTTTCTCTTCAGAGACTTCAGGTGCTACGTGTGTGAGTCTGTTTACAGAGGAATTGTGAAAAACTGTGGAATTTATAGGACTACAGGGAAGAACACTGGGCCTCAGAAAGGTGCAAGTGAACCAGGTGAAGTTCTACCAAGATGTAGAAATAAGGACCCAAGAGCCAGGGGGCCAAGCTTCAGGCATGATGGGGCTTGAACAGGAAGAAGGTACTCAATGGATTGATGGGCATGGGTGCTCTGTGGTTTCATGTGGCAACTTGTCTCATGAGGTGTGTGATGAATTGTTCCCATTAATTGTCTTTCCTGTCATCACTGTAAGCACTGTGCTCAAGCAGTGGGGCATGCACCAGGGGAAGGGGTGCTTTCTGGTTTGGCAGAGTACATTCTCTGAGACAGCAACTTTCATACGTTTTCAGATTATGACTGATAGTGAGGATCACCTCTTCTGTCCCAAGCCAGTGACACATTCATCTATATGAAGCAAAATTTCATGATACAATACTTACCCTTACTATATACGACATATGCTCTGATACATTCTATTCTCTTCTATTTCATTTAAGCAAAAGTGCTGGCACCTCTCACAACATTGATTTCTCAGTCTATTAGAGGGTCATGACTTTATTGAGTGAAAAATCACTGTTCTGAGCTGTACCATGTGTCAACAAAGCAGAATGTCCTCAAAAGTCACCATTTGGACCTTTAATAGCCACAATCAACAGCATGGAAGTTGCATATAGAATATTTTCCAAGGAGAAATGATTTAAAAAGGAGAGAGAGAGAGAGAGAGAGAGAGAGAGAGAGAGAGAGAGAGAGAGAGAGAGAGAGAAAGAGAAAGAGAAAGAGAGAGGATGAGATGTTTTAATTCTGGTTAAACTCTGTCCTTATAAGCCTGCAAATAACTTCCACCATGGCGGGTTTGGGATTGTGCAGAAGATGACCCTGTAAGGCTAGCACTGGAAGCCCATTCTGACTATGTACAGAAGTTTCCCAAGTACCATTTAAGTTCAGCCTTGCTAAGCCTGGGCTAGGGTGTCATCCTTCACAAGCTTCCCAGGACCCCTTGGCTGTGCACACAAAGAACCAGGCTTTTCTTGTTTGGGCTTTTGCTCTTTCCTATTTGATTGAATTCGAAGAGGAACTGTTTGCCTTTGGCTGCACATCCTGCATTATAATCAGGATGCTGCTGGCACAGAAAACCTGCTCCCACCCTTGCCTGAAATAACTGAACAAGGGAAGTAGAGTTCCTCCCCTTGCCAACCGTAAAGAAAGAGGTTCATAATTTATGGTGTGCTGGCAATACATCAAAAGTCAACTCAGTCACTTACAGTAAAATCAAGGAAGGCAGAACAATGAATATAAAGTGAGATTAAAACACCTCATTAAAGGAACAAATTGTTCAGTTGACACCAGAATAATGATGCTTACATATTTGTTAGCTGGAGTCCAGTGGCCTTCAGAGATGCTGCCTTGTCTGTACAATATGAGAAAGGTATAAAACCATGCCCTCAGCTTTTTCAATCCTTCATCAAGTATGCTTTGCTCAAACTATCTATCAGGGATGATGCTACGCGGGTATGTTAGTTTCCTAGGACTGCTGTGACAAATTACTATAAACGTGGGGGCTTAAAACAATAGGAAATTATCCCCTCATAGTTGGAGGCCAGAAGTCTGAAATCCAAGTGTTGGCAGGGTCTGCATCCCTCAGGATTCACTAGAGGAGAATGCGTCCTTGCCTCTTCCAGCTCCTGGTGGCTCCAGGCATCATTGGCTTGTGGCTGCATCACTCCAATCTCTGCCTCTGGTTTTATATGGCCTTCTCCTGCTCCCTGAGTGTCTGTCCTGTGTGTCTTTTATAAGGGTCCTTGTCATCGAACTTAGGGCCCACCTGGACAACCCAAGCTGACCTAATCTGGGGATGTTTAATTTAATTACATTTGCAAAGACCACTTTGCCAAATAAAGTCATATTCATAGGTAGTGGGAATTAGAGTTGGACATATATTTTAGGGGCCACCATTTAACCTATGATACAGAGGGTACAAAGTTGGAAGGGCTAGAGTTGTTCTCAAGGAGCTCAGGCAAGTGGGGGAGACAAATGATTAAATCACAGTGTCAGAAGAATACCACAAACAGAGCTGAGTTGCAAGTGCTGAGGGGATCTTATAAGAGTTTGTAATATTTGGGAGCTGATGTGGGACAGGGATGTGTGTGTGTGTGTGTGTGTGTGTGTGTGTGTGTGTGTGTGTTTAAACCTCTGAACTATAATTTTCTGGTATCTATAAATCACTTATAGAAAGCCCTGAGGTTGGAAAAACAAATCCAGTTTGAATAGAGAGGATTAATACTGGCCCGATAAGATCTACTGGGTCTGGCTGAATTCAGCCAACCCTGTTGATTGTTTCCAGGTATGGGGGACGTGGCAGGAAAATGAGGGAAAGCTGAAGCCTTGAATTAGTTGAGATTTTTTATGCCTGTATTGCTGGAAGGTGAGGCGCTAGACACCATGAAATGGGTCGTTGGCGTTCTCTGTGGTAGAGAATGAAAAAAGGAGCATTTGCATCTGCTGCCCATCCAAAGTCACAGCATGTGTGCCCCCGAGGGAGATGCCACAGGCTGAGGCAGCTGCCCCATTGAGATGCTCTTCTCTGCTCCAAGGCCATGGGCAAATGTTCTGTCTGGGCTGGTTCAGTGGGGAAAGACAGCTACTGCCCCACCGTGCTAGGACAAGATAGAGACGTTTTATCACTTTTCTTTTTGGGACAGGGTTTTTACAATCTTCCCAGAATATCACCTGCAGCTCTTTACACTTTCCTAGGACTTTACCTTCTTCATAATTTTTTATTGTATTAAAAATAGTTCTTTTTTTTTTTTTTAAACATTTTTTATTGGGGAATTGGGGGAGGAGAACAGCGTTGGGAATCAGGGAAGGGGAACAGACAAGTTGCTGTCCTTTTGTTCTTCAGTCTAGTTGTGGAGGATGTCTGCTTCACTGGCCCATGTTGGTATTGTGATCATTGCACTCTTTCTGGGTGAGGCAGTTGCTCGCAGGCCATTGGACGATTCATGGAGGCTCACAGTAGCTCACACTGGCGGCCAGCCACTCACGCTGGCGGCCAGCCACTCACGCTGGCTGCCAGCCACTCACAGTAGCTTACGGCAGCCCACTGCAGCAGGGGCTGCAGCCTACGCCATCGCCGGCGACCCACGGCAGCCTAGCTCCAGGTTGAGCTGTTGTTCACCATCTTAGCTGTAGAGGGCAGTGTCACTGGCCCTCTGTGGGATCCGAACCGGGGCCCTGCTGCTCAGAACTGGCGTCCCAAGCCAACTCTTAACCAGCGCGCCACTCGGCTGGCCCTTAAAAAAGATTCTTGATATTAGATATGACAGAATTGTTAATAATCTTGGGTGTAATATACTTGTTGTTATGAAGAAGATCTTTATATTTAAGGAGTCCATTATGGGTGATCTGATATAATGTGTACAATTTCCACCATCTCAGTGAAAATGTAGATAGATAAACCTAATACCACAACAATGTTAAGAATTGCTAAGTCTAAGGGGAAGATTGAAAGAAGAAAATTCCCAAAGCAGTTTCTTGACCTGTGTTTTGTGGACTCCACGGGGAGAACTGGATGGGTGTTAGGGAACAGGAAGCTTCTAAATTTATATGTAAACCTTTGTGTGGTGTGTGTGTGTGTGTGTGTGTGTGTGTGTGTGTGTGTGTGTGTTTCTATCCTCATTGAGGAGAAAGGTTTATTGTTTGTAGCTCTTCTCTGATTCTCAAATGGGTGCATGACCCCTTTCCCCAAGGTTTAACAACATTGCTTAAAACTAGAGATACATTTGTATCCCTTACACCTTTTGTAAATGAATACAAACAACCAAACAGAGTCTGTTGCCCGATGTATCATTAATACTTTGTTGCGAAATTTGAGTTAGTTTATAAATATAAATTATATACTACTCTCCCTTTACAGTCATTATTCATTTCTTGATTTTTCTGAATTAGTTCTTTTTGTATTATAGTTGAATTCTTAGACTTTTTCACAAATTTAAAATATTGGTTGCTAATATCAACAAATCTGTTTTCCCTTGCACTAATTTAAAACTGATATAATAATTCTGGTATCTTTCTAGATTGTAAAAATTACATAGACTCACTATATACAACTTACACAATGCAGAAATGTATAAAGAAGGAAATAAATTACCATTAACCCATGCTCCAGAGGTAGCTACTAGTAATATTTTGATGTATTGCTTGCTTTTGGCATGTATGCATCTATAGCTATGCATATGCATATGAAATAAAATTGAATAAGACTCAGAGTGCAGGTTTATATTATGAAAAAAAATACCATTTCAAACTTCTTTATATTTTAATGCTGCCCCAGTTTTTACAAAGAAGCATTTGAATGGTTTTCTCCAGTCTTTGTATAAAACATGGTTGTTCAAATCCATGTTTTTAGGTTGTAGTGAAGACAACTTTCCCTTGAAATCTCTTCCCCCTTCTGAGTACTTAGCACCCTGAGTAATATTTTTATGTTACGTGCCTAGAGTTACAATTTATTTTGCCCCATTGAGGGTAAGAAAAAAATTTTTTTAAGTCCATACTGGTTATTACTGATGGAACCAGGGCACAGCTAACCCCGAACCATTGAAAATCTGGGTTTTTTGTGTTGGGGGTGGGGAAACCTGAATACAACTGGTTTGTGTGTAGCTTGTTCTTACAGGTTTGCTATTCAGTAAAATGAGGATAATGCAAAGGGAACACGCTGTGACTGCCTGCCTGAGAGCCCTCTTCCAGAGTGGCCAGGAGGTTGCCTGACCTTCTCACACACAGAGACTTCACAGGGGCAGAGAAGAGAAGAGGGGTCCCCTAGAGGGAAAGCAAAGCTGCGGGAGCCTGCAGAGATTGGCGGTGCGACACTTGCCCTCTTCAGACTTTCAGTGGCACTTGGTGAAGCCCTAATCACATTTTTATTTGAACTAGAGTTACCTGTTGGCTTCCTTTAACATATGTAAAGCCCCAGCAAAGTGTCTTGCACTTAACAGGCACAAAGCAAATACTAATTTTTCCTGTCACATATGACAATGTGTTCTTGGAAGGCATCTGCATTGTTTTCGTGAAGTAAATAAGAGCATGGAGGTTTTTTTTTAAGATTTTTTATTGGGGAATTGGGGGGATATGGGAACAGTGCTGGGGAATTGCGGGAAGGGGAACAGACAAGTTGCTGTCCTTTTGTTCTTCAGTCTAGTTGTGGAGGATGTTGCTTCACTGGCCCAAGTTGGCACCATCATTGCGCTCTTCCCAGGTGAGGCAGATCAGTCACCGGCTTCCGGACGGCAGCTCACTGCGGCTGCTGGCTGCTCATGCTGGCTGCTGGCTACACACGGTAGCCCATGGCAACCCACTGCCACAGGGGCTGCAACCTACGCCGTCGCCAGCGACTCATGGCAGCCCAGCTCCAGGTTGAGCTGTTGTTCAGCATCTTAGCTGTGGAGGGCAGTGTCACTGGCCCTCATATGTGGGATCCAAACCGGGGCCCTCTGGCGTCCCAAGCCAGTTCATAACCATCGCACCACTTGGCCGGTCCAAGAGCATGGAGCTTTGATCCAGACAAACCTGTTTAGGGTCTTGCATTTGCCTCTTCTGAGCACTCTGACTGTGGGAAACTTGTTTAGTGTCTCTGAACCCATTTTTTCACCTGCACAATGGGGATAGTAACAGTTCTCATCTCTTGGGATATTGAAAGGATTGAGTTAAAATATTCCGGTAATAATGACTAACAGTTATCCAGGGCTTACTACATTCCAAGCACCATTTTAAGTGCTTTAGGTATAGCCATCTTATTTAATCACATAACCGTGAGCTAGGTGCTAGCACCGCCATTTTGTAGATAAGAAAACTAAGGCACAGAGAAATTGAGTAACATGCCCAAGGTAACACAGCTTAAATAGGTGAGCTGGGATTTGAATTGAGGGAATTTAGTACCATCTCTGATATCTTTATATTGCACTTTGCACAGCATCTTGCCCATGGCCATCTCCTCATCACATGTTTGTGTGACTATACTCCTGGTAAATGCTCACTGAATAACATCTACAGGAATATTTTTGCAGGTTGCTCCACAGACGAGCACTAAATGTGTTCCTGTTGTGGATGAGAAAATGCTTTCATTTAGAAAAGACACATATATGAGTTGGATCTTCAGTCCTTTCAAACAGCAGCTTCACATTTGAGTAACCTCATGGAAAAAGGGCTGGTCTGGTGAAGATTTCTGCTGTTCCCTGTTCCAATCAGCTGCTGAGTTGGGCTGCTGCCAGACTGATGACTCTTCTCCCAAATGCAAGAGGGTGAAGCATGAGGGTGTTACCAGGAACTGTGAGACCTGGACGGGCTTGCAGGGTTGGGCACCCAGCCGAGTCACACCCAAGTGGTGGGCGCTTGCCAGCTTCAGGGCTAAGCTATTGCCCTTGAGAGGCTGGGCAGGGCAGGGAGCTCTTTGCTTGCTGATTCTCTTGTCTCCAGGGCAACAGCTTGGAACAGACTGTGGTCACCCGTGGGAATGCTCCTCCTGAGTCAGCGGGGCTTGCAATGCCCCAGGGTGTGGCTGGCTGTGTGTTCCTTTGGGCCCTACACAGATGGCTTTTAGCTATAAGGATGTCACTGCGCCATCATGGGTTCAGGGCTGGAGCTGCAGGATGGAAGCTACTTGTTTTGAGCCCTACTAAGTCCCCAGAAAGTGTCACCTTTTAGGACTTTTCACACTGGGCTGCTGCTATATGCATAAAGCGTATAAGACGGGAACATTTTAAGACTGTTAGTATATCAGTGCATGGCCATCAGAAAGAGACTAGAATCAACTCTTTCTTCGATTTGTTGTATAAATTCAGAAGATCATTCTCACTCCTTGAGGCCTCAGTTTCCTCATCTGGAGAATTAAAATAACTCCTGCCCTACCTATATCGCTGGATTATACTGAGAACTAAATGAGGTGATGGATGTAAAAATGGTCAATAAATGGCAAGGTGTTACCCCAAAGCAAGGGACCACTTCTTTTCTTGCAGTTGGATCGTACAGCCCTGCTTTCTGCTGGCTGCTCTCCTGTTGGAAGAGTCTCTGGCCATGGCCAACCGTGGAGGCCTAGGGTTTGAGGTTATTGGGAGAGAGAGCTGGATTCCTGACCTAACGTGCCAGCAGATATCTCTAAGGAGGAGGAAGGTCTCAAGGAGCCCCACCTGGGAGCCTCCCTCCATTTCCAAAGTTAGTGAATTGGGCTCTCGTTTTATTAAGAGGGGAATGACGTTTTCTTACTCAGCACCTCTCACTCTTCTCTGGTACTCTTCTATTTTAGGGGTGCATAATGGGGGTAAGGAGCACACTGAGAGTGAAGACTTCCTTGAGAAAGTGAACAGTTGCATTTATAGAGAACTGAAGGGGAGGGAGACGCCCACGCAAGGTGAAATTTCAGCACAGTGAAGACCGAGGTGGAGAGGGAGGAGAGGAGGAGGAGGAGGATGATGCTAGCCCAAGGGCTGCTCTTCTGGCTCTGGTACCCTCCTCACAGATTCTTTGGCAAGGACAACACAAACTTAGCAGCTGACTTGGGGGAGGGGGAACTCTTGTTTTTGTGCATCGATGTTTAGCTGCTGCTTATATCTGCACAATGGTAGGCAGGAGTGAGGGCTGGCCCCCTGGAGTTCTGTACTCAGGTCCTGCCGGAGTGTGTGCCCAGAACACTGGCCAGGAGAGTGACAGGCTGGGACTCGTGTCACAAAAAGTAAAGAGCTGTTTAGTTTGGACATTAGACTTGTCTTCATATACCTGAGGGCCTACCATGGGGAAGGGTAGCCGGCTCTGTTAGCTCCCAACTTTTTCTTCTTCTCTCCAGGGCAAGAGTTTGACTCATTATAAGAAAGAACTCTCTGTAAGTCAAGACACCAGAAAGTGGTGATGCAGAAACTGGCTGACCACATGAAGGAGCCCACGTGGAGGGGGTAAAGAAACGGAATGGGGTTAACCTAGGTGATCTCCCTGTAAGTCCTAGAGGCTGTGACCTGAAGGACTGAGTTTGTGAAGGAACACGGTGTTCATAAGCAGTGCTTCCAGAGCTGCCTCCATGATAAAAATGTCCTTTTGGACTATTGTGGTGGCTCTACCGCCATAACAGTAAGCCTCTGAGGTGCTTGCTGTGAAGTTCCACATCCCTCTGGTTTTGCTGGGAAGAGAGGATGGCCCCCATTTGTCACTCAGGTTTCTGACCAGCCCCCTTGTCATACTTCCTGTTCTTTCTTTATTCTCAGTTTGTTGCCCTTGGCATAAGAACTTGTGTGGATTTGTTCATAACAATTACCCGCTGCCTTGAGAAGCATGTGGAATGTTTTATGGATATATATTTTTAAGATTTTTATTGGGGAATTGGGGGGATGGGAACAGTGCTGGGGAATTGGGGGAAGGAGAACAGACAAGTTGCTGTCCTTTTGTTCTTCAGTCTAGTTGTGGAGGACGTTGCTTCACTGGCCCAACTTGGCACCATCATTGCGCTCTTCCCGGGTGAGGCAGATCAGTCGCCGGCTTCTGGACGGCTGCTCACAGCGGCTGCTGGCCGCTCACGCTGGCTGCTGGCTACATACGGTAGCCCATGGAAACCCACTGCAGCAGGGGTTGCAGCCTACGCCGTCGCCGGGGACTCATGGCATCCCAGCTCCAGGTTGAGCTGTTGTTCAGCATTTTAGCTGTGGAGGGCAGTGTCAGTGGCCCTCATGTATGGGATCCGAACTGGGGCCCTCTGGCGTCCCAAGCCAGTTCTTAACCATCGCACCACTCAGCCGCCCCGTTTTATGGATATTTTTACAAAGTCTTGGGCCATATTTCGATGACTGGGAATTAACCAGAGAAGTACAGGCATACAGGCTTGATCACTCAGCTTTATGTCCTAAGCATGAGCTCTTGTCACCCACCTACTTTTGTATTCTAGGTCTTTGGGCCACAGGGACTTCTTGGACTGGACTTTTCCTCTCTGATGGCACATCGGGTTACTTTCAGCTCTGTGTTGGTACTGTCAAGTCTTCTGGGCCTCTTCTCACCCCCCACATACCATCATTCCTTTGATTTCCATTTTTTTTTCTTTCCCCCATTTCAGTCTTTGCCTCCTCCTCACACCCTGTATTTCTTCTATCTTAGAAATCGCTGCTCTTTGAGCTAAGGGTATCTGTCTACCCCAATGTTTACACCTGCTTCCTGGAAGGACTCATGGAGATTATGGATATTGGGTGGGTGGGCTTTATTTTCCCCTTTGAAATGGCTTTAGCCATTCCAACGACCATTTCTCTTGGAGAATTAATTGACAGGATGGTAAACTCCAGCAAATATCCTTTTGCTCAGCCATGGGTGTAAAGTCCTGATCCATTTCCACATTTAAACGTTTTCATCATTCTTTTCAGGTCATAAAGACATGCTTCTGGTGACTTTTATTTTCAAATTTAAAGTGCTAAAGTCTGGGGAAAAGTGTTTGAATCTTGATTGTGATTCTACAGAGTTCCGTTTGTTGCTCCATGACCCGACATTGACTGGGCATGGACGCTGCACTAGGCATTGCGTAAGCCGTGAGGACAAAGGAATTTGTGTGACAGTTTCTTGCCTGCAGGCACTCAGAGTCCAGTCAAGGAGGCTCCCCTATGACACTGTAAGAGCCAAACAAGGTAAGTGGGTGCACCAAGGAGGAAGGCTTGAATTCTGCTGGAGTAGAGATGGTGCAGGGGCAGTAAGGAAGCCTGTTCAGCTAAAAAGGTGGAATCTCAGGTGGGTCTTAAAGTACCTGAGTAAAACTTTGCTAGGGAGACAGGAATATTATGGGTAAGGGGGAGCATTAGGAAAAGCAAGGGATTGTGGGAAGAGTGGTGTATTTAGGGATCAGGGAACAGCTGAGTATAAGTAGATGTAGTGAAGGGGAGGAGGAGAGATGGGGAGTCAGTCATCTTGAAGAGTGCTATGAAGGGCCTTGGGCACCATGTGAAAAATTTTGTGCATTGATGATGGGAATCATTGATCTCCGCCTCCCATCTATGACCCTTCTGTGGGAGTTTCCTGTCCACCAACTCACTGTGAGATACTCTGAAAGGCCCATGTGAGTTTGTGTGTTTACAGCTTGCAAAACGAAGGACAAACAAGGATAGTGAGAAGCCAGCCACAACAAGATGCCCTCAGAGGATTTTGTGGTAATCTAGGTGAGAACTGACCAGTATCTATGAGACCAGCAACCTCTGTCTCCTGGACTGTGTCAGGGATGGAAAACTTTCCCCTTTAGTGCTTCTGGCTGGTGGAATAAGTCAAAGGACATACAGCAGATTAATAGGAGAAAGTAAAATTTTAATGCGTGTGCACAGGGAATTCACATAAGCATGAGAAATCCAAAGGCAGTGAGGCAAAATAATGTATATATAAGGTCAGACAATTAAGTTAGGGAACTCATCCTAGAAAAAGTGCTACATACCTCATTGCTGACTATTATTATGGTCACCTTCGAAGTACTCCCCTTGTGAAGCTATGCACCTACAACAGCATCTAGTCCACCCGTCAAAGCAATTTTGGAACTCTTTTTCTGGAATGGCCATCAGAGCTGTCGTTGTATTACACTTGGTGTCCTGAATGTCATCAAAATGTCTTCCTTTCAATATTTCCTTTATCTTCAGGTAAAGAAAGAAGTCATTGGGGGCCAGATCAGGTGAGTAGGGACGGTGTTCCAATACCATTATTTGTTTACTGGCTAAAAACTCCCTCACAGACAGTGCTGTGTGAGCTGGTGTGTTGTGATACAAGAGCCATGAATTGTTGGCGAAAAGTTCACACAGCCTTTTCAGCACTTACAAATAGTAAACCTAGTTAACTGTTTGTCCAGTTGGTACAAATTCATAATGAATAATCCCTCTGATGTGAAAAAAAGTTAATAACATTGTTGCAACAAGTTTGCGAACTTAATTGTATTGGATCGTAGGGAAAGTCATGACACATTTTTGCATTGAAAAACATAGAAAAATATGTCATGACTTTCCCCATGACCCAATATATCATTTGGGGCTAAGGAGGGGGAGGTAGGTAATTCATAGATAGAGGAGAAAGGGAAAACATTTGGTAAGCAAATTCTTGCAGGACCTCCCAGAAACAATGGGCCACAAAGAAAAATTTAGTGAAGAGATTTTTGTTTGGATCCTCCTTGGCTGTTAACTTCATTTATATGTGCTGAAGGAATATACTATGGTGGTGAATATGCTAAGGCTCCCTTCCTAAAGCAGGATTTTCTATCTGAATCTCTTTAGGCAGGTAAAGGGGGAGGTTACAAAAACAAAACAAACAAACAAACAAAAAAACCTCTTCCTGAGTTTGTTGGGTTTTAATTGTTTTTATCTTGAAATAATCTGCATGCCAGCATGGCACATTCTGGGGAGACTCAAACCTGACCCCCACAACTGCTTGTCAATACTGCCCACACCCAGACACAAGAGCTTCACCTGGTGCCCAGGTGGCCTCAGGCTTGACTCCTAGCCTGTGCGGTCACCCATCACCTCCTTTACCAGAACTCATCCTCTCATTTAGAGTGGCCCTGGCAGGGGCCTCAACACCCACACCCTTCCAAGCACTCCCCCAAGGACACACGTGCCAGAGATACAGCAGGGTGGATGAGGTGTAGCCCCAGGCCCCCCCATGGAGGAAATGCTAACCAAGAAAACAAAGGTCCTGTGTCTCAGCTGAGTTTGGGTCAGGCTCACCCTTTCCCAAATATTAAATGCAGTCCTTGTTGCCATCCTTGTTTAAGGAAATGGATTCATGTGGGCTCAGGAGGCCTGCTTACATTAATA
Organism: Hipposideros armiger; assembly: GCF_001890085.2. Taxonomy (NCBI): domain Eukaryota; kingdom Metazoa; phylum Chordata; class Mammalia; order Chiroptera; family Hipposideridae; genus Hipposideros; species Hipposideros armiger. The sequence continues at coordinate 516,967 of NW_017731358.1, read as the reverse complement.
TGAACTCAAAGGCTTCCTGCTCATGGCGTGGGATGGCTTCAGATGTGTCTCTGCAGGCCCTTTGGCTGTGTCTGGGTAAGTTCTTGTATTACCTCACCCAGCTCAACATCTGCTAGTGTCCTCCTCAGGAGCCCTGGAGGCTGCCGGGTACTCTGCTAGTTTCCATCTCCCGGAGAAGGAGGCCTGCATCCCAGCCTTCCCTCTACAATTTGCCTCCAAAAGTTTTATTTGTTCAGCAGACGAAAGATCTCACGGTAGTCACAAACGTTTGGGAAAGCCCTCGGTTGAACAAGGCTAAGTAGTTTAATTTATTGTGAGCCTTCTCAAGATCTCTAAATCTCTCTCTCTCGATATATACCTGTTTATCTATCTATCTATCTATCTATCTATCTATCTATCTATCTATCTATCTATCTATCTATCTATCTATCTATCTATCTGAGTCTCCCAGAGAGGATAAGGGTAGGAACAGCCCATTTTCCACACTTAGTTGACTAAGGCACTTCTGCATGCCCCACTCTGCCATTTTCGAGGCTTTTGCATTGGGTAAAGAACTCGGCTGGGGGTCCAGCCTTACCTGGAGTAAATTCCGAGGGCAGCTAAAGTTTTTCTCCTAGACTTTGGAGGGATTAGGGTGAGCAGCACCCAGTTTGCCCAGAGCAGTCCTGGTTTCTATGGGTTGCCCCAGTACAAGTCTGATAGCCCCAGTTTGGGGAATAAATGACGTGGTCACCCTGACCATAGCCCACTGCAAAGCCCAGCCACTTGGCATTTTGGAGCCCAAAGGGCAGCTCACTGTGAAGCTTGCTTCTGCCCATAATGCAGTCTGATGTCACCCTTTGACTCACTACTTGCTCTCTGACAACCCCTGATATTTGCCAGTGGGTCCTGAATTATTTCCCCTTTATTTAGCCGCCATAGTCATCCTGGCGAAATGCCTCACCTTCTCAAAAGTGGCTCTGCAAGCGAGTTGACAGAAAGTCAGGGCCCCTAAGAAATGCAGACCTTGGGTGTTAGGTGTTACTTTACAATGCAAGCCTTTAGTCGTGGCATTTCTGGACGTCCTCAGCTTGTGAACTTTTGGACTCTGCATCTGCGGGCCTGTTGCGGAATTGTTTGTCTGCGTCATTCTTTCTCTTCCTTCTCTCTTCTCCTTTTATTCCTACTACTGAAACAGCCACCTTCTTGATGTCAGTGCTCTGAAGGAATTTATGTTAAAAAATATCAATAAACTGGTCTCATTTAAGGGAGGAGAGAAATCCAAGGAAAAATGTCACCTGGGCAAGGCAGCAACCAAGTTGCTGATGAATTAGGGAGATCACAGAATTTATTGAGAACAGTGAAAGAATTAGAAATTTTCTTGATTCTTTTGAAGGGGCAATTAACGGCCTAGAGGATTTGATTTTGATTTCTGTTCACTTTTTTTTGTTTGTTTGTTACTTTGGTTGACACATTCATTTTCAAAATGTTAGACATTTGGCTTTCCGAATTCTTTAGCTGGACACTTAAAGTGCAAAGATGAGAATTTATTGGAGAAATGCTCTCCTTTTTATTTGACAAATTAAACAGTGACAAGTGTCTAATATTTGCAAAAAAAAGCCTCAAAAAAAATCTCAGCAGTTAGAAACACAAAAGGAAACTAGTGATCAAGTATTTGGGATCTTTTTTATTATGGGATGATTTTAGATTTAAATCCTATATACTTGAGTTTTATCTGGTTGTGAATGCCCCAAGTAAGGGGGTTCCCAAAGTTTCTTCATGGATATTTTGTTTAATGTTGTTAAGGATGTCTGGGACAGACTTAAAATCCTGTCTCCTTCTTAAAAAAAAAAAAAGTAACTCTTTTGTCTTTAAATTTAATCCTTTTAAATTGCTCAAGTTATAGATCTTAAAAATTAACTGCTCTGTTTTTGGTAACTATTGTAGCATTTTTTCCTCTGCAGCCCCACCCCTAACTGCATAGTTTTGCTTTGCCTTCTTTTGAGCATGTGTTTTTCTTCTTCTTAATTCTTTTGAAAGTATGGGTTTTGTTGGCTTTAATGATGTCATCTAGGTTTTTCTTCTATGTGTGTGTTTATAGCAGTTTTTAATTGGCCTAAATACCATAGTTTTCAGTTCATCCACCTGTTTTAGAGTCTTTATGATAATTTTCTCTGACCAAACCAAACAAAAATCATATCAAATCTCACTCTCAAAAATATAACAAAACTATCCCTCTTGTTCTCAGGAGATTGACTAAGATTACTTTCTTCCTGTTTTTTTTTTAAATACACCTATGCACATAAATAAATAAATAAATAAATAAATATATATATATATATATATATATATATATATATACTGATGTGTAGATAAACATCAGTATTTCATTTCAAATATTATATCAAAAGATGCTTCAAACCTATTATATAAATCCTGAATGAAAAACTTAAACAGAAATATTTGTACCTAGGCATTAAAATCAAACCTTGGTTCCACAAGCTCCACCTTATTTTGTTGACTTTTTTTTTTAAGAGAGAAGGGCATTGAATTTTCTAAAATTCTCTTTTTTTCTTTGTTTTCTTCCTCACTCCCCACCCCCTACCTCCCCATCCCTGGATTGTCTCTTAGGACCAGGAAGTTTATGTGTAAACAGAACCTGTAAATAGAAGCCCTAAAGAGAAGCAGTAATCAGACCCCTGACCTCCTCCAGGCTTTCAACCTACTGTTTCCATAGAGGGATTAACCCCAAATACCAACTTGCTTTCAGAGGGAAAATTGTTCCCTAGGCGGGCATCACCAAAGGGTTTTCTTCTCTCTAGGCTTTCACATTCACCCTGCAAATAAGGTCTTCTCAAAAGGAGGCTTAAAGACAGCCACTGGAAGGCAAATTGCAGGGCAGGCTGGAGCCAGGAAGGACGCTAAAAGTTCTCTGGGCTCTCAAGCCCCTTAGTCTCCTCTGCCTGCCCAGTGGTCATAACCTTCCAGACCCACGGATGCTATGGGAAAGGGCCAAGTTGCTTGTCCTAATAGTAATACGTGTGTGTGTGTGTGTGTGTGTGTGTGTGTGTGTGTGTGTCCTCATTTTTGGATTTCACACAGGGCGTCCTGGGGCTGGCTGGGTTGGGACATCTCGGGGACTGGCAGGGAGGAGGTTGTGGGGAGTCGGATCAGGGTTTCCTTCACAGGGGGCATGAGCAATAGCACTAACCTGTTGTGCAGAACCGCAGCTGTGTACCTACAAGGGGACTGTTAGCGAATCATTCTGCTTTATTCTTCTCTGCAGGTCTTAGAATGCCTACTCAGGAGGGAATGCTTTGAACCGGGCATCAAGCTCTGGGCTGAATTCCAAGTCAGCTCGAAAAACAGTCAGAGCTACTTCTGTCCCCTACTTGCTGGGCAGAATGGCTGAAAAAATGGGTTCTCACTTCTGCAGGCTCCCCCCACCCCCCATCCCAAGTGGGTTCCCCAGGTTGTCTGAACAGCTGTGCTCTAAGCCAAGACACGGACAAGACAAGGAGCTTTTCTTTTCAGAAAGCATCTTCTCTCCACCCAGACCCCCAACAACTTCTCACCAGAGAGACAAAGTATCTTTATTTTAAAGACTCCATGTAGCATGTCCAGAAATTTCTCATAGTTATTAAGAAGGGTTGGGGGGTGGGGAAAGGGCCCGATGAGGCTACTTACTTAATAGCTTCTAACAGCTGTGGAAAGTTTGATGCAGCAGGAGCACCCAGACAGAAAATTAAAAAACTAATAAAGTCCTCAGTGTGGGGGCGCTGGCATCAGGACAGCTTCACTTCTCCAGACACCTAATAAAGAGACATTCCCGGACACTGGCTCATAAGGGGCGTCTGCAGGGGTCACCAAGAACAGTGGAAAGCAGGCCATGGAAACACTGCAGTCACTCACATTGCTGCAGGGAAGGTCCGTTTACTTCTCTTCCCCAACCTTTTCTCCATTTTAGAAAAATGGCAGGGTGCTCCAGACCAAAAGAAACAAAAAAATGGTAGGCGGTCAATTTCAGGGACCCTCAATGTAGAAACCTCACTTTCTTGGACAGAACCAGCATGCAGCTGATGTCTGACGATTTAGGCATTAGAGGGACAGGACGGGATGGTCACTACATGGGGACACATTGCGATGGGAGGTGCTTTGGCTCCTGGAAGTAGTAGAGAAAGGGGATTTTGAGAACTGAGGTTTATTCAGCTGGATTTTATGAAGCACGCTCCTCCTCACCATAGAATTTCCCACATGGGTTTTTCCATTGGTGTTACTTGGTCATTTTGGATCTGAGTTCCTTGGGGTCTGCTGAGTTATGGGGTTGCTGGTTGAGACTTTTAGTCTTAAGGAACATTTATGTTTTTCTGCCTTGCTTCTCAAGTTGGGCTGTGTATATCTAAAGGAAAAAAAATAGTGATTTTGGACAATCAAACCATTAGTCTATTGTGAAGATATTCTACTGAGCTGGTGGAACCAGTCCTCTCACACAGGTAATACACAAATGCCAAAGATGGAACAGAGCAACCTGCTAAGAACAAGAGTAAAGTGAAATAAGTCAGAGAAAGACAAATGCTGTATGATCCCACTGATATGTGGAATAAAAACAAAACTGCACTCATAGAAACAGAACAGATTGGTGGTTGCCAGAGGCATGAGTTGATGTGGGATGGGCGGGGGGAGAGTGGGGAGCGAAAGGGGTGAAAAAAAGAGAGAGAGAATAAAAAGAAAGTTGGTTCCGTGTCCTAATCTGATGTTGCATTCAGTTCAAGTTTTTGAGAAAGGCTTGGGCTACTCACTTTTTGTGTAATATCCTGGCTGATTTGCAATCTGGAGACCAGTAGCCAAGGTGGTTCCTTGGGGTTACCTCTCCACAGCACTGGTTACAATTTGCTTTAGAAGAATACAATTTCCCATTGTGCAAATTTGTGAAATGGCTTTTGCACACTGGCCTTGAGGTAGTCCTTGCACAAATTTCCCGAGGGCTCCTGGTGCGATGGAAAGAGAACTGGAGACAAGGGACCTGGGCCTGATCCCAGCCAGTTCTGCCACTAGCAAGCATGAGTTGCTTGAACAAATACCTTGTCCCCTGTGGGCCTCAGTTTCTTCTTCTGTAGGATGAAGGGGTGGGGAATGACTTCCAAGGCCCCTTCCTGCTCCCACACATGGTGATTCTGTGAGGTTAGAAGGTTGGTCTCTGTATTGGTGTTCCTGGCTCTCCTGTGTCAGAAAGAATATTTTTCTTCTGGCTTTTCATTTAGTTGTGGCTTGGCAAAGATGGAGCTGCAGCCCTTGGGTGTGATGCAGGACAAATCTGTGGTTATATGAATAAAATGAAATATGGGCCTTTGAACTTCTCAAGTCCAAAAATGCTTTCCTGGTCTTTTCTATTTCTTTGTTAGTTTTTGTTTTTTAAATTTTTTTTTAAGTTTTTTTTTTCCCCCCATGGGAACATTTAAGAAAAGAGAAAAGCTGCCACTGGGGTGGGCATGGACTGGCTTCTAGAAGGTAGGTCTCTCTGAGGAGGCCTGGGAGATTCTGATTTATATTGGAAGAAGGTCGTGCTTCTCAAATTTCAAAGTATGTAAGGATCACTTGAGGGTGTTGTTAAATTCAGACTCTGATGCAAAGGTTTGGGGTGGGGCCTGGGATTCTGCACATCCAATGAGGTTTCAGAGGGATTGCTACTGATGCTGGCCCATGGGCTACTTGTAATAAGAAGGCGAGACGGTCCCACCTGAGACTTCACTGAGGCTCCTCCGGAGAGCAGAACTCACAGAATGGGAACGTGGCTCTTTAGGCCTCTAAGTTCATCTTAAACCCAGATGGAAGCTGCAAGGGCAACTCTTCACGCAGGGGGTCTTATTCTTCTGGAAGGTGGGTCTGGCTAGGAATCAGTCTTCATGTAGGTTCTCCCTTTTGTCATCTGATTCTTGAGTGGCTCCCTCTGACCCCCTCTCTCTCCTTCCATAATTGGGAGAGAAAAATTGGACAGTGGGGGTGAGGAAGCACCTGAGATTCTGACTGAGGAAGTCTGGCCTGGGCTTCAGCCAAACCATACTTGTAATAAGGTCCCTGGGTCACTCCACGGCAGGAAGCACGCAGATTCCATTTCTTCTGTAGAAATTGTAGAGAGGGTCCCAGTGCCTTTATCCAAAACCCAGCTGAGTGTATGCAGGTTCCTCCAACAGCGGGAATTTTTATCTTTCTAAGGAACAGACCAAATGAGACAGACTTACATGTGCTGGCTTCTTTAGACACCACACAGCTAAATTTCTCTGCTTTGCTCTGTCGTGTGTGCATGGGTTGCTTTGTGTGGTTGAGTAGCAAGGTAAACTGGGTTTGACTATTAGCTTGGATGCTTACTTGCTGTCTGTCATTGGGCAGGTCACTGTGCCCTTGGAGCTATGGTTTCCTTGAGTATATCTACTAGTCTTTGAGGTAATTTTGCTGAGTATTCTCTGGATCTTTTAAATCTGCCAACGTGCATTTTTATTCCGTTACAGAAGAGGTTGGTAGTGGTTCCCCCAAATCCACATTTTCCCTCTGAGTAACATGGGCACAGTCACGTAGGGATTGTAAAGTGCACTAGACATGTTATTGGTCAAGACGCTTTGTCTTGGCAACTCGGTTTCCTTCTCTGTAAAATGAGAATGCTGCAGTTCAGTATGAGTTTAGTGAATCTAGGTAGCAAGTGGGCTTCTCTTTTTGGCAGCTTCTCATGTTTTCCTTCCCTGTAGTAACAAGAACTTCAACCTCCAGATTTTGTGTAAATATTGAATTTATAGCAATGGTTTTGTAGAGTGTTCCAGTTTCCTGGGTTGATGATTAATGTGGTTTTCTCAGAGTGCACTGTGCCTTCTCAAAAGTCTTTTCGTGCGAGTCCTGTGAACTGCATGATGGTTACATGTTTCTGCTTCTCTCTCTATTTTCATGTGGAAGAGGGAGCCGATATCTGTGTTACCCCAGAGGGCAGAAGAAGAATCAGCTGACAGACATGGAAGGAAGAGAAATTGGACTTAGAAGTTGGAATTCTCTAATCATTAGAACAACTTCCCTGATCCAAAGCCTTTGCTGGCTATACATTGCCTACCACATCAGGCACAGGCTTATCTGCCTTCCAACGTCCCCATCATCTGGCTTTCTCAGGCTTTGCTTATCATATCCTCTCTCTACGTAACTTAAATCATGTGGCCTTAATTCACTTTTGTGATTGTTGCTCTCCAATCCCCGTTTTCAACCCAGATTCTGATCTACGTTTCCAACAGCCTGCAAAACATCTCCAGCAGGCTATCTTGTCATTACTGCAAATTCAGACTGTCCTCGTGGGTACCCATCAGCTTTCCCTTAACCTTGCCGCTCTTCCCATCGCTCTCATTTTTGTTTCTGAAAGCATGGTCTAGTCTTAGGGAATGAAAAGTAGATTGGAAATTCCCAAAACTCCTCATTCAATCATCTGATCTTTTATGAGGACCCATTGCTTTAAAATATCTCATAGTTGAATAGTTATAAGAAATCTTTTCCAGTTCTTATAGCCCCATATTATTTCTTCTTCTTTCAAATCAACAATGAAGCCTCTCTAGGTTTTATAGCTCATGGGTCTGGTTAGATCTCACATGCAGAGGAGAATGGTTTATTATCAGCACACATGCAAATGAGTTTGTAGACAGCATAAACCAAATATAAAGCTGTAGTATGTGTTTTCCAAAGAAGCTCTCATGCAGTATGGTTTATTACAAAGAATACAGCTTTAGAGTGAACAAAGTTATTGTCCCAATCACCTTTGCACAGATTGAAGCACTCCTGGAATGCTTCTTAACTTACTATTGTATTAATGTATGTGCATTACTTTTCTGAGCTGTCAAAGACGTTATCTTAACGTCTCTTGTTACTATTATATTTCTATCAGTTCCACCCTGAATTCCCCTAGGATCTCTTGCTTTATTTTTATTCTGTATTATGTGGCATATAAAGGTTCATGACAGTTATGTTTTCTTTATGAGTTGTTCACTTTGTCAATATTTATTTATCTAAATTTCACTTAAGCTTTTTATTTTAAATTCTATTTGGACAAAAAATATTTGATCCTGATTTTTTTTAATAGATTGTGTATTTGTGTGTGTGATGTATTTGCTGCTTTATTTTTCCTTATTCTTATACTTCTCTTTCTTTGTTTTAGGTACATATTTTGGGATAGCATAGATATAGTTTTTCAAATATGGGAGCTTAAGCAATTTACATTTATTATCATTGTTACTATGTTAGTTTTTATTTCAGTCAGAAAACTTATGCTTTCTATTTTTAAAAATACTTTGTTGCTCTTGAAATTGATTTTTGCTATGGTGTTTATATTTTATTTTTTGTTTCACTAGTGATATGGTATATATAGATCTTATTTTTAAATTCTACTTGGATTGCCTGGGAAATTTAAAAAAATATATAAACCTATATTTTCTTAATTATTGATTTTAAAAAAATGGTAGCTATTGACTGTCTGCTATGTAAGGTTAAGAAATGAACACATTTTGTTCCCTCCCTCTTCCCTATTTCACTCAGTTTTCTATTTTATTTATGTAATCTAGGACTTTAGACTCAGGTATTACTACCTGCCCCGCGCCTCCCAACATTTTGTTTTCTCAACATTTTCAAACCTACAGAAAAGTTGAAAAACATTTTACAGGGACCACCCATCTACCCACCCCTGGTTTCCACTGTTGCTATTATTGCCTTTGTCCCTGGCTTGTGTTACCATGTATCTATCCATCCATCCATCAACGCATCTTTTAAAAAATACATTTCAAAGTAAAAATATTAGTATACTTCCCCCCAAATACTTCAGCACAAATATCATTAACTAGAGTTTAATGATTGCTTGCAGTTTTTTTTTTCCCTTTGAGGTAAAATTTACAACAAAATGCACAAGTCAAAATTCATTGATCAGATATTATTTTTAACATTATTTTCTCTTTCAATAATTATTGTTTTGTGTTTAAAAACTATCTTGCAATTACACTTTAAAAATTATTTAGATGATATATTTAATTGATTTTAGTAATTACTATGAATTCCACTTCATCAGAAATCCCCCATTCTTTATTTTGATTCATCTTTCACTTGGCTGGGGTATAATTTAAGTACTTTTTTTCACTAAGGATGTGAGTGATATACTTTAGGAGTCTCTCTGTATTCCTTCAGACATGAATTGAAATTTGGATGAGCTTAGAATTTTTGTCTGTCAACCTTTAGCGCACCAAATTATAGATGTTTCTCTATAGTCATCTGATGTTTAATGTTATAGGGCTATCTGAGGCTAGCCTGAATGTATTTTTTGCCTAGATAATTATAAAATTAGTTTATTGTTCTTGACCTTATATATATCTAGTAGTCTTTCAGGTAATTTTACTGAGTATTCTCTGAGAACTTTTTTTAAAAAAACATTTTATTGGGGAATTTGGGAAGGGGAAAAGTATTGGGGAATTGGGGAAGGGGAACAGACAAGTCGCTGTCCTTTTGTTCTTCAGTCTAGTCGTGGAGGATGTTGCTTCACTGGCCCACGTTGGTATTATCATTGCGCTCTTCCTGGGTGAGGCAGTCACTCGCCGGCCATTGGACGGCAGCTCACAGCAGCTCACAAAAGCTCACACCTGCTGCTGGCCAGCTCCACTGCAGCCTACGCTGTTGCTGGCAACTCATGGCAGCCCAGCTCCAGGTCGAGCTGTTGTTCACCATCTTAGCTGTAGAGGGCGCAGCATCACTGGCCCTCATGTGGGATCCAAACTGGGGCCCTGCTGCTCAGAGCTGGCATCACAAGCCAACTCATAACTAACTTGCCACTCAGCCGGCCTGAGATCTTTTAAACCTGCCAATATATATTTTTATTCAGTTATGGAAGAGGTTGGTAGTTTTCCCCCCAAATCCACATTTTCCCTCTTAGTAACATAATTCTTGATTTTCACATGGGTTCATAGCTGGTTGGAATAAGGACTGTATTTTCCAGACTCCCATGAAGTATAGTATTGCAGTTCTGTCTCAGGCAAGTGACTGATCCTTATGGGTATATCAGCTCAGGAAAGTTTTCTTCTTTTATATTTTTGGTTATTTTGTTTGTTTTATTCTGTTGTCTTTTGTCTTTTTCCAGGAGCATCTCTTATCTATGTTCTCTGTATTATCTGTTCTTCAAATCCAACAATTTTTATCTCATTATTTTCAATCACTTTGTCGTTTTCCTCTTCATTCATGGCAGTTTTTCAAAGTTTTGACTTTTTGTAGTACCTATTTTTCCCTTTATTGCTTTAATGAAAATTTTAATTAGCTATTTATTGCTTTTTAAGTTTTCCTAACTCTCTTGTAAATTTGTGTCTTCTCTGAGCCAGTACCCTTTTCATTGCTGCGTCTGACCCCCAAAACTTCACAACTGAAAGGGGGGCCAGTCATGCTTTGTGGGGCTCTCACAGTCTCCCTGCCACTTGCTTCCTGTAGCCCATGCTGTTTCTCAGGAGGCAGAGCTGTGAGATGGCCTCAATGTCGTCTTTCATCTGGTCCCACCTACATCATGTTGGACAAGATGACACCAAGCTTTCAATCATGTGTAAGGCACACTTTCCTGTAGTTGCCTTTCTTTTCCCCAAAGCTTTTCCTTTTTTAACTCTTCTCTGAGTCTTTTCAGGGGGGATCTGGTATAGAAGAATTTAAATGCTTAACTCCAATGCCTTCTTACCCAGGGGTCTATAAAAGACATCCTGTAAGGTTTTTCATATTGTGAGAGTATATATTGTATGTTATGAGTTTACTAAAAAAAAAACCCAAGTCTTTGTAGGAGGAGGAGTACAAGTTTAAGAGCACAAGACTCAGTCAGAAGACCTAAACTGGAGCCCCAACTCAGTCACTTATAGATCATGTGATCCCGGTCACATGCTCTTCAGTTTATTCACCTGTACAATGAGAGTAATACCTTGGATTGAATGAGATTAAGTGTTTGAAAGCATTTTTAAGTTCTTAAAAGTTAAAAAAAATGTAAGAAATGGCAGTCATTCTCTTGGTATTCTTTCTCTTTTTTGCTTTTCATAGGCTGGGCCCATGGTGCCCAAAGTATTCAATAAATCTTTGTTGGTTAGTTATTTGGAATGAATGTCTAGAAAATGTTAAAAAAATACCTAAGTACACAAAAAGGGGTGACAGAGTAATTGAAAATATTATTACTGCCCTCTTTGGTATTTATGTTTATAAACTTTGTTTAAACTTTGGTATTATCTGCATAGAAAGTGCCAGGTCTTATAAGCCATTTTCACACTTTCTCTGTGATTCCTCGCTTTAACCCTCACTCTAACCCATTCCCCCAACACTCAAACTTTATTATAAAAATCTGTTCTTTTAAAAACTTTTTAAAAGAAATATAATTATCTATGGCTCAGCATCACTTTTAAAGTTGTCTCTTGGTACTTTCTGGAAGCTGTAAGATATATTTAATTTTCAAGCATTCTTGGAAGTCATCCAATAAATTCAGGCAGGGAGGGAATGGTCAGGGTACAAGGTGTGCGAGGGGATCTCACTGTGAGTTGGCAGGTATCATGGACTATAGGCAATCCAGCAGGTGCGTAAATAACTCCTACTGGGAGGTTTTCCGCTTGGCTTCCCAAAATGGCTCCATGTCAACATCCAGCAGTGAGGCTGTATTCTCAGAATTGGATTAGCTAAGCAACGGGCAAGGTAAAATCCACTGGAATGATCCAAAGGAAAGGTTTACTCCTACATCAACAGCATGAGTATGAAATAGGCTCTTGTTTATTAAAAATGGTAGGATTCATCAGCTACTTGAAAAATCCCGTTCTTTGAAGTGCAATAGTTCATTTGAAGCTGTGGAGGGTAGAGGTGAGTGAGACCTAGCATTGGCTTTGGGGATTCACACATGTGTTGAGAAACAGAAGCATATGTATCATCTTATCATAGGACAGATTAAGAAATTAGAAATGAAAGCAAAATGCTGTTGGATTAGAAAGGAAAACTTGGAGGTGGAGGAAAAATTTAAACTAGGCATTCTTGCATTCATGTATTATGCAGATAATTATTGAATGTCAAATTGGTTTCATGCAGTGTACCCTGAACACTCAGAGAGGGCCAATTTTAGTTGTTTAATTATTTACAGAAGAATAAAGTTGAACAGGCAGAAAAGGGAAGGTTGGGCATTCAAGGGAGTAGGGATTGAGCTGAGGCCTAAGGCTGCATGGCATGCCCAAGAAGTGGGGAGGATGTGGCTGTGACCCAGGATATGTGTCTGGGAGTTGGGGAGGGTAGGGGCTGTAGTGAAGGTAAGAACGGAATATAGAACAAAACTGCAGAGGGCTCTGAATGCCCAGTAAAGGAATAATATGTTTTATGTTTAAATCATACTTTAATAAATTGAGTTATTCTAAAAGGGATTGTTTTCTTTTAGGTATAACAGTTGGAAGTGAGCACTGGCTTGGAATCAGACCAAACTTTGAATTTAAGCTGTACCACTCACCAGATGAATAACTTTGAACACGACACTTAACCTTTCTGATACTGTTTTCTCATCTGTGAAAAAAAAGGGTTTGTGTAGATTAAGTTAGAAGAGATAGATGAAGGCCCCAAGCACACTGCCCACCTTTAGTAGGTACTCAATAAAGGTTAGCTGCTCCTTTCTTCCTCCCTCCCTCCCTC
>NW_017731358.1:479791-504236 GCF_001890085.2 Hipposideros armiger | reverse complement strand
CCTTCCTTCCTTCCTTCCTTCCTTCCTTCCTTCCTTCCTTCCTTCCTTCCTTCCTTCTTTCTTGCCTTCCCTCTCTTCTCCCCTTCCCTTCCCATAGGAGAGCTTTGATGAAGTACATTTTTCAGTAACATCTTTGAGTCCTCCAGCTTGGTTGTTAAGTTTTTTCTCAACTTTATCCCAGTGGTTCTCAAACCTGAGCAGGCATCAGAATCCCCTGGAGGGCTTGTTAGGCCCACTGATTGCTGGGCCCCACCCCCAGAGTTTCTGATTCAATAGGTCTGGGAATTTGCATTTCTAACAAGTTCCTCTATGGTGCTGCAGCAGCAGCACTCTTTGAGGATCTCCACTTGATCTTGTTTTGCCTTGGGGTAGATAGACCCTGTTGGTTGCCTATCTAATAGCCATCCCGTTCCCTGCTGACAGCCCTGAGTTCTAAGCACAGAAGATTCTTTGCTTTCAGAGTTAGGTCTCTACCTCTGGGCCTACAGATGCTGATGATGGGTCTAAACCAGTCATGGTAATCTCAGTTCCCTTGGTCATTGATTGATTTGAGGTGGGCAAGTGTCCCATAGTGTCTAAAGAGATATAAAGCTGATAGAGACTTACAAGGAGAGGGGCTTTCCCCCTTGCCTCTTTTTCCTAAATGTGAGCACATAGTTGAAGCTACAGTAGCCATCTTGTAACCAAGCGGCGAGAAGCATAAGAGAATCAACATGGCAAGGATATTAGGGTAGAAATACAGAAAAAACCTGGATCCCCAAAGGCATCCCTGAGCAGCATGCCGTGGACTGCCTGCCTCGACTTATTCTTATGTGAGAAAAATACACTCCCATTTGTTGAAGCCACCATAACCCATTTTTTTTGTTTTTTTTTGTTTAGCTGAGCCATCCTGCCACCTGTTGGCAGCTCAACTTGGGCCGGGACTCAAACCACTGTTGCTCAGAGCTCAAATTCTTGAGCGAGCTCTTAACCAACTGAGCCACTCGGCCGGCCCTCATAACCCATTTTTGTTGTTGTTGTAGTTATTTGAAGACAAACACACTCCTAACTGATACAACACATTATAGTTCTGTGATGTTGGTAGCATAGGTAATATTATAGACCCAATTTTACAGATGAAGATGCTGAGGCTCAGATAAATGAAGGTGCACAACTTATAGTGGTAGAGCTTAGATTCCAATTCAAGTTTCTTGATTATAAGGCCTTGGCATTTCCCATTGACCGAGCTCAGCCATTCTAATTATTTCTACAATTCATATACTGTTCTGTTTTCCCTTCTGTTAAGGAAGAAGGCATTGATAAGTCTCTATCTATGTTGAGCTTTACTGGGACCTCTGCTGTCATTCATCTGATTTCTGATTGTCATTCATTTATTATTTAAATAATCATTCCACTCACATTCACATATTGTTACTAAAACCTTTGGAGACTTTGATATATATATATATATATATATATATATATACACACATATTATATATACATATATAATATATGTATATATAAATATAAATATATATATTATATATATAATATATAGTAACAGAAAAACTTGCATTTGTTCAGATATTTTTTGTTACAAAAAGAGATAGTTCAAATTAGCTTTGCATCTTAACTTATAGACATGGGTTTCAGTTTTTCTACATTTTTGAAGACCTTGAAGTTCTAATCAAACAAAAATTCTGAAGCAGTGCTAGAAATCTTCCAGAAAATGCAACTGGATCCAGGCTTCTCTATAAATCAATCCCAGTCCCTGACTTTGATCTATCTTCTTAGCCTACCCACCCATTCATCATACTTGGGCCTTCCCAGTTCTGCTACCTCAAGCTGTCAAGCTTAGTGCAAATTTATGGAAGAGACCAGTCCCCCAATCACACTAACACATCTGTCTACACCCCTGTTGCCTGGTTGAACAATGGGCCTATAGCTCTCTGAACCCCTAGGGAAGACTGAAATCCCATTTATTACTAGCTGTTAGATCAGAGCTGGGCATTTATGATGAAACCTAAATGAATTACCATCACTAACAATATTTAGTATTTATTATATGAAGAAGTGTTATTACCTCAGTTAAATTACCTTAAGTAGTTCATTAATTTGTTCATTCACTCATTTGGCAAATTTTTATTGAATGTTCCATGTGCTACAGTGATGTCAATGCCAGCCATTTATATAGTTACTTATCCATAGTTTATAAAAGCACTTTCATAGCATTAGGGCTGGGAACTGGGTTACAATGGAGAGCAAACCCAGTGCCTATTGATAAAATATACTTATCTCATTGTTCATGTAGGTTAATATGGTTATGTGTACATGTGCATATGTGGTGTTACTTATTTTTAATACTATTATATGGTAATATAGTTATGTGTATATGTACATATATGCTATTGCTTGCATCTTATTAGTTTTTTCTGGTTGGAGGTCTTGACCTCCCCCTGCCCCCCACCACCATCTTACCATTTTCATAGTGTTACTGTTAGTAACAAAGTAAGGAATCAATGTGACATGCTGTCTTCCCATCTATTAAGAAAGAAGGGATTGATAAGTCTCCGTCCTTCTGAGCTTTACTTGTACCTCTGCTGTGGGTCACCTGGCTTCTGATTGTCATCATTAATTATTTAAGTAATAATTCCACCCACATTTACTGAGCACAGTCCACCTAAATTTGGCACTTTATAGAGTAGGTAGAGATCAATAAACTCAGGAGTCTGTCAGAGGGGCTCATCATATGGTAGATGAGATGTACAAGTAATTAAAATATAACACAGCAGTCAAATGATAAATATTATAGGAAAAGAGCAGATAAGAGACCAAAGTGGGAGAGACGACTTCAAAAAAAGCTTCATGGTGGGGGTAATCTGTGCCCTGGATTGTTAGGGATCCTGTAGGATCTGGGGACACCAGCTGAATCTGAGACTATGGAATAAAATGGAGAAAGCTCTCTTCACTCTACCAGAGAGGCCAACCCACCCACCCGTGAGATAGGGGTCATACTTATCAACCAGATCAAGTCCTGTTACAACCATGTAAAAGGGCTGCCCCCAGATATTGGCGTTTGTCTGGAATATCTCGTGTACCAAATAGCTCAGTTGCAGAGGCTTGACAGTCTTTTGTGTAGTTTTGGGTGAAATGGTTTGCACATTTACTAGAAGGGGGTTGGTCCATGTACTTCTCAGGAACAGAGAAAGGACAAATTAGCTGGCACTTGGAGAGCTCGGGAAAGTTTGGGGTGCATTTATGCAATGCTGTTTCTTTCGCAATAGCACAAAGAAATATGACAGTCATAGGAGATGGGGGGTGATCAGACAGCAAAATAGTGCTCAATACTTTAAACCAGCCCCTTTGAGTTATCCAACTATACAGCATGCTTCCCCACCCCAAGTTACGAGCAGCTGAATTGAATTAAAAAACAGGCTCTCCTTTGCTGCGACCTGGCCTGCCAAATTCTCAGCTGGCGTGAGTTTTTATAGCTCTGTTATAAACCCCCCAAAAGTGAGGCATATAATGGAAACATTGACATAACTTGAACTCCTAGGAGCGGCTTGTGCCACTCTAATTATCCTTACATTTCATTGGCCCTCTTCTCTCTCTCCGCTGGCAGGACCTGCTGCAGTGGCTCTGCCTAACCATCCAGGGGGCTGGAGGTTTGAAGCTGGGGTTTGCTGGAGAATAATGAGATAGTGTCTGCTGGTGGGAAGCCCCCTGTTCCATACATACTTGCCCCTCCCTTTCCCCTTCCTTCCCTTGTTCTCCCCCTGCACTACCTCCCCCAGCCCCCACCCCCCAAAAAGGCAGAACAGTTCAGTTGGTTGTAAAAATTAATGAGTTCAGATACAGACTTGCCTTATTCCGGTCCAGCTGCGTAACCAGGGCGATTCCGACCAGCATCCTAGACGCTGACATCAGCTCCACACCCCTGTACAATGCTGCTCTGTTTGATCTCAGAAACAGATCAGGCTCCTGGGCTTTATACATCCTGCTTCCTCCCTACGTAGACTCATTTTATTACCCACCAGGAGAGCTCATCTCAACGGCTCTCCCCGGAGGCAGCCAATACCAGAGGACCAGGCCCTACAGCTGACTCTTCTTTTACCAGCTGGACACTTTGATCCAGTTTTCCTGGTCCTCTTGGAGGATCCCTGCCCCCCAGGTGCTGACAACTGGTGGGGGCTGAGGGTGATAATGATTTCACCACTTTCCATTTGCATAGCACTTCAGTTTGGATGTGCTTGCACCACATTCTTATCAATGTGGCCACCACCACCCTGGGAGGTGGAGGTGGGACACCCATTTTACAGATGAAGAAAGTCTGGGAGAGGTTTTTGGGCAAAACCCAGAAAGGATCACAGGGTCCTTGACTCCTAGTTCATGGCTCATTCCATGGACCCAGGGATGTTTACCTGTCGATGAACTGAGCTGGAAGAAAATCTCTGTGGACCTACTATCTGTCAAGCTAATGGAGAGGGACAGTGATAAATCCACGATAGGCCCTCCAGAAGTATATCAAGGTATTCTTAATCTGTCACAGCCCACCCTTTCTGCAGAATGCTGCTTCGTCTTCAGCTGGTCCAAGAATATTCACTTCCCAGGTGGACCCGACGATGGTTCCAGAAGCACCAACCCCAAAGATGTGTTGTAAGCAGTTCCCTATAAAGAGATTTCAGCAGAAGAGCTGCTAAAACAGTGACAAAAATTCGTTAGAAATACAACACAGAAGTATAAGCCTTATTATAGATAGAGCTTCATTCTGGAGTTTGGAGAGGTCTTGCAGGATAAATGTTTTAGCAAGCATAAATTGAGCAGGGAAGAGGAGTAGAGAGGTCTGTGTTAGTTTCCCGTGGCTGCCATACGAAGTACCATGGGCTGGGTGGCTTAAACAGCAGGAATTTGTTCTCACAGATCTAGAAGCTAGAAGTCTGAAATCAAGGTGTCAGCAGGGCAGTGCTCCCTCTGAGACTCTGGGTAGACTTCTTCCTTGCCTCTGCCTAACTTCTAGTGCCAGCTGGCATTCCTTGGCTTGCCTCTGCATTACTCCAATCTCTGTCTCTGCCATCACTTGGCATTGTCCCTGTCCCTGTCTTCACGTAGAGTTCTCTTCTGATAAGAACACCAGTTATATTGGACTAAGGTCCACTCTAACTTAAGATGAGGTTGTACTAGATCGGGGGAGCTGAGGCGGGGAGTCTCCTTGTCCAATGACTAGTGAGTTCTTCATAAGAAGAGATCCTTAACTTGATTAGTTGCACATCTGCAAAGATCCTACTTCCAAATAAGGTCAATTTCACAGGTATAGGGAGCTAGGACCTCAACATATTTTTTTTTTATTTAAAGATTTTATTGGGGAATTGGGGGGAGGGGAACAGCTTTGGGGAATCGGGGAAGGGGAAGAGACAAGTTGCTGTCCTTTTGCTCTTCAGTCCAACTGTGGAGGATGTCGCTTCACTGGCCCATGTTGGTATTATCATTGCGCTCTTCCTGGGTGAGGCAGTTGCTTGCCAGCCATTGGACGGCTGCTCACGGCGGCTCATGGCAGCTCACGAAAGCACATGCCAGCTGCCGGCCAGCCCCATTGCAGCCTACGCTGTCACCAGCGACTCACGGCAGCCCAGCTTTAGGTCGAGCTGTTGTTTACCATCTTAGCTATAGAGGGCACACTGTCATTGGCCCTCATGTGAGATCCGAACCGGGGTCCTGCTGCTCAGAGCTGGCATCCCAAGCCAACTCTCAACCAACATGCCACTTGGCCGGCCCCCAACATATCTTTTGAGGGGACATGATGCCACTCATTACAGGCCTTGTTTCTTTCATGGCTATCTAACTGCTTATCTCTGCTCAGAAGCTAGAGAATTAGATTGGTTACCAAATACCCATTCACAACGATGTTAAGAATCCCTTACACTTGTTTGGAGTTTTATACACATGTTTTCATACATACCCTACTTTTATCTGCACAGCAATACTGCAAATGGCACAGGGGTATGATTCCCATTTCACAGGTGAAGACATGGAAATGAGGAGAGGGGATGCTATTCTTTAAGACTGTCTGCACCGTGAGGGTGGCTGTGGGAGCATCACGGAGAGCTGCCTGCCTGCCTCCCTGCCATGGCTTTTCTCACTCAACCACAAGAATGAGGCTCAGAAAGGTCATCTAACCTGCCAAGGACCCCAGCTAGGAAATTGAGCTAGTTTGCAGGTTCCAAACGCCCATATTCATTCCATTCTGTCTCATCTTTGGTGGACTTTAAATGTGACTCAGTCCTCACCTTGATCTTCGGTGAAGAAGCTGGGAACCACGGCCACCGAAGCTGCTTCTCTGAAGCCTCTTGGAGCTCAGCAGCTGAATCAAAGGCACAGCATCATGGTCCTCACTCCAGGCCTCTGGCTCTGCCCTCTGGTCACGCCTCAGCATGACCAGACAGCCCGGCACCCTTTAGAGTGGCTTAACCTCATGCTTGTCATCATCTTCCATCATTTCTGTTTTCCTGTGTCCCTTTCTTTTGTAGAGTACATAAACTCAGCATGTTTAGCTTTTGAAAGAGATTTGCTGTGCAGTCTCCTGCTCTTTAGTGGCTTAAAAAATGTGTTGTTTTGTGACTCTCTCTGTGCCAGTCACAGTGTTCACAGTGGGAAGCAGCAGGGCACCAGGGAGGCTAATGTTTATGCAATTTTAGGAGGTGTGAAGGCATTCCTGGGTTATAAATATTGTGTCTCATTGTCCCTGAAGCTACAAAATATTCCAGAGATGACCATATTTCAGCATCTAAGTTCCATGTTTCAGAGTGCCTCTTGTCCCCAGAAATGACTCCCATAAACAATCTTCCATAGGCGACTGTAACGGTGCTGGAAAGGGAACAGCGTGGTCACTGAGTCACTAAAGGCCTGCCTGCCCTGAGATGGGACACGCATGGCTGTTTCTGCCAGGATTCTGACTTAGGAGATGCTATATGAGTTCTGTCTTTAATCTATGTGACTGGCTGCCCTCAATGCACACAACTTGCTGGGTTCCTTTTGCCCCACATGATGAGATGGGTTACATCATGTGATATTCTTACTATAGCAAATAGTTTAGGTATACAGGCACTCCTTGCATAGTACCAGCCAACTAAAGTGCATGCATATTGAAACTGTGTCCTCACTTTGCACAGTTTCATGGTGACTGTAAAGTGACAACACAGGTCTGATATGTGTGCTTTTCAGTGAACATGGTACTGTGCAAAGCAAGGGCTACCTGTAGCGGCTTTAAACATTTTTTTTGGATGGAGAATATAACTACAGCGGTTCTCATTTCTTGAACAAACAGCGAGTGCCCATTGGATGCAGGGCTTGTCTCTGTACTGAAAGACAACTGATACAGCCCTCACACTCTATCAAAATGGTGGGAGAGGTCAGATCATGTAAAGACATGACTGAGAGAAGACAAATGACAGCTGAAAGTTATAAGTGCTGTGGGAACTCAGTGGGGGCACGGTCATATTTTGCTGGGGCAGGACCATCAGGGAAGACTTATGGAGAAGTTAGCATTTGAATCGAGCCTTGAGAGAGGAGCAGATCTGGGAAACGTAGAAGAGGAAAATAGGAGGTGGGCATTCCAGGCTGAGCCAACAACGTGCGCTAAAGCACAGGGGTGAACATTCCTGAACCCCAGAGCTAGGACTTTATAAATGATGACTTGCTGGTGACATTAACCGAGGAGGGACTCTCTGTTTCTAAAGCCCATGCACCAAATGTGGGTGGTGATAACCCGTCACGTATTAGGGATCCCATGGTGCAGTCACCTTCATGGCCTTGTTTGACACCCAGAACAAACCCTGAAAAACAAAACCTGGATGTCCCCATTTTATAGATGAAGCAAAAGAGTTGAAAGGCAAAGTCTGCCCAAGCTTTCATAACATCAAGCAACTAAGCATGCAGACACACACGTTTCCTGTGGCCACGCCACTCCTTTTGCTACTAGGCCACCCTGAGAAGCTGATGCTCTTGACAACTGTATTTAATCTATGCTGAACTGTCCAGCTTTGCACAATTTTATTCACAAAAAATACTCATTATTACAGCTAATCTCTCCCTAAAGAAACACCCATTGAGGGAAAAAATAAGAAAATCAACCTATGCACATCTCATGGCTTTCAGTTTTCTTCCTTACTTCTTTCTTCTATACTTAGTTTTATTTTGAAAATCAATGTCGATTGAATTTTAGAAAACTGTTTCCCCAGGATATCATCGATTGTTAAAAAATAATAATAATAATACAATAATAACACACCTACGAAAGAGGGTTCTCACTGTGGCGCCAAGCTGTCTTCCATTTTGGGTGGATTTTCCTTTTGTATAGCCGGTAATTACTGCAGGACTGCTGTCCTGGGCTCCCCCAGGCAAAGGCTGGTGGGTCTCTTAGAGACTATTGCCTCCACGTCTGAGCTCTCCCATCCTCTCAAGTTTACCACAGGCATGACAAAGAAGCCTCTCCATCAATCACTTCTTGACAGATCAGCACGGATTTAATCCCAATCAGAGTATCTGAGAGCCAGCAAGATGGGGCTGTCAGGAGGCCCACCCTGGCTGGTCTGAAGGCTTTGACGGAGGAAACACAATCTGAAAGGGCTGGGGAGCTTGAAAGTAAAACTGTAAATGATCCCATCTGTGATTCTTGGCTGATTGCTCCTCTGGGGTGGACTGCAGAGGGGGAAACCAGAAAAGAGGTTCTCTCTTTGCTTTAAACAAAATATCATTACACTTCTAGCATCTTCCTTGCTTGGGGTCTTTTCCAAGTGAAAGTTCATTAGAGAGACACGAAAGCACGTTTTGCTAATATCCATCAAAGAGAAGGGCTCAGTTTCAAAGCAGAGAAGAAATACAATAGTGTTGAAGCACACTACATGAAAAAGATCTTTGGGCCTGAAAAGAGAAAGAGAAATAGGGACTGGTGGCTTGAATTTTTTTTGCTTTTTTTAAGCCAATCTTTATTTGGCTTAAATAAAGTGAGTCCCAGGAAAATTAGTATCTCCTGGGCTCTCTCTTATTTACGCGGGGCAGCTTGAACTAAACATTCTGGAATGTTTGTAAATGTTTGGGTTTCCTTTTCCATATTTTCTCCTGTTGGCACCAAACCTAAAGGGCTCAGAATTCCTCAAACATGGTTCTTACCACAGTGATGACTATTATTAACATGTATTGATCTAGAGGATATACAGAAACAGGATTAAGTGCAGATCCGGAGCCCTGGGATTAGGTCTGGCTGGTGAGTAGAATGTAAACAGGGGATGTCTGAGCGGTGAGGAGCAGGAGGGGCTCATTAGAGGTCTGGGCCGAGGAACAGGGTGGCTTTGTGTCTGTTTTCAAGCCAGGGAGTGGACTGGATGCTGGTGAGCATTAGTCAGGTTCCTTGGCTTGGTCATCGATCTGAAGAGGCCAAAATGTCCCTTCCTGGGGCTGTCCAGGGTGTTGGGTAGGTCCCAGGGTGATGTGCCCCTCTGCAGGGAGGGGTCATTCAGGCCAGGTAGCGGATGCTTTCTCAGCTTTTTGCTGAGGAAATCCCAGCTGATCTCAGGAATGCTCCTTTGGGGGAGGGGATCCCCTTCATTTCAGAAGGCCCCGCCTCCCTTGGCTGCCCATGAGAAGGAATGGCTGGTTTCCATGCCTCAACCCTCATGCGCTGTGAACCTCCCAAGAATACTTCTTTCAAAATAAGGACTTGAGTGAATGTAAACGAGGAGCTCTAACTCCTCAGGAGAAGATCCACAGTAAGAATTCAGGCTGCAGCCCTGGGTACCATTGAACCTGGGTTCCCAGCAGTGAGGCTGAGAATGTAGAGTGAGACATCAAGGTGGACCTGCTCTCACCCAACTGCTCTTGAGGCCAAACTGGAGACAGACCCAGTGTGTCTGGAGTTCCCAGCTTCATAGATTCATTTGGGGAAGTCCTCTAGACCAGAGCTTCTCAACTTCAGCTCTGTTGATGTTGTCATCAGTAGCAGGGACAGAAGGAAAGCAAAGCTAGCCCTGGCACTATAGCACAGTGGATTTCATCAGAGGCTTTGGAATCAGAGATTCAAATCACAGCTTTAGTTGCTCACTTTCCTCAGCTGTAAAATGGGGATAATATGACCCACCCGAGAGAGTCGCTGTGAAGAATAAATGTGATAATATGTGAATGTGGTTACTTAGCACAGTGCCTGGCACATAGTAAGTGCTAAATAAATGGTAGGTTTATTATTTCCCATTGTGGATCTTACAGAGAAGTGTGTAGATGGGGGCATTAATAGTAAGAAGCACTCACTCTGGTATATATCCTACTATTGCTTTCATTGGTGTAGGGAGAATAATCTGTTCCCTCCTCAGGTGTGGTGCCAGCGTTGACTAAGGTGACATTGATGGCTGGCACCAGAAGTTGAGGGTGGAATAAACATACACGTATTCTTTCTTCTTAGATCTAATGTAAAAAGGCTAAAATGTGCTATTGTCTACTGACCTCCTCACTTGTTCTTAACTGATGTATATACCGTGACTTGCCTCGGCAGCTGCAATTATAGCTTCAGATCTGTAAAGAGAAAAGACTTATTTTCTCTTATGACCAGATCTTGGATATAACTGAGTTTCATATCCAGGTTTGGTGCTCAGCGGTGGAGCTGTTTCTCATCCCTCTCCTCCTAACCGCCAACATGTCTTCACAACCCTCATCATTCAGAATTCAGGATCTCAAAGCCTGGGTAAGAAATCCTGAATTAGGGCCGGCCGAGTGGCGCGATGGTTAAGAACTTGCTTGGGATGCCAGAGGGCCCCGGTTCGGATCTCACATATGAGGGCCAGTGACACTGCCCTCTACAGCTAAGATGCTGAACAACAGCTCAACCTGGAGCTGGGCTGCCATGGGTCGCCGGCGATGGCGTGGGCTGCATCCCCTGCTGCAGTGGGTGGCCATGGGCTACCGTGTGTAGCCAGCAGCCAGCGTGAGCGGCCAGCAGCCGCAGTGAGCGGCCGTCCAGAAGCCGGTGACTGATCTGCCTCACCCTGGAAGAGCACAATGATGGTGCCAACTTGGGCCAGTGAAGCAACGTCCTCCACAACTAGACTGAAGAACAAAACGACAGCAACTTGTCTGTTCCCCTTCCCCCAATTCCCAAGCACTGTTCCCATCCCCCCAATTCCCCAATTAAAAAAAAATCTTTAAAAAAAAGAAAAAAAGAAAAAATGTTAATGCCCTTGGGCTGGGAAGGCAGGAATACTGTTATTAAAAAAAAAAAAAAGAAATCCTGAATTATCTGTTGGGCAACTCTGATAAAGTGGGGCTTGGTAGAAAAGATAAGTGGGTCAAACAGAAAGACATAAGGAGATAACCGTTCATTGATACATTCAACAACCGTTTGTTAGGTACATGCTGTATGCCAGCCACTGTGCTTAGTGCTGAGGTTACAAAGATGAATAAAACTCAGACTCTGATCTCAAAAATATAATGGCAGCTTCTTATTCTGGATGCTGGTTAAAATTTATAAACATTTAACAGTTTGTATACTTAAGATTTGGGCAGCTTTTGGTGTATGTTATTCTTTAACAGAAGGGCTGTTTTTTGGTTTTGTTTTTGTCGTTGTTGTTTTTTAAAGACTTGTAGCTGACAAAGACACACAAAACAGATCATTCTAAGTGCTAGATGCAGATGCGCCCGGGACATTATGGAAGAACGGGAGGGAGGTCTAATGTGTTATGTGTTAGGGAAGGCTTCCAGGAGGGACAGGTTTGGTTCCTGGCAAAGGTTCTCGCATGAGCAAAGTCATGGAGGAGAGAAATCATGTGGCATGGGTCGGAAACCATGAACAGCTCTGTGTTGCTGGAACATAAACCATGAGACAGGAAATGATGAGCCCTGAGATAGGAGATGGAGGCGAGGACTTTGTGTCTACAAGGTAGGCTCTATCTTGTGGATGATGGGGACCCCTGGGCAGGTTCCTGTTAAAGGGGTAAGTGGTCAGATCTGCATTACAGACAAGAGTGTCAAGGTAGGTTCAAGACTGGGTCAGAAAGGCCAGTTTTGAGGCTGTTGCCATTTCCCAGATGAGAGATGGGTGAGAGTGCAAACTAAGATACAAGTTTTTACACATAGTGCAGACACACACACACACACACACACACACACAATTTTCCAATAGAAGAGTCTCATGTATTTTTCTACAGAAAAGTCCATTTAAGTTTGGTAGTCACAAAGGTAGAATTGCTCAAGAGGAACTCATTTTTCTCTTTCAAAAAAAATCTTTTTAATATTAGGAGGTTTTGAATGTGAGTTCATGTGAGGCATGCCTCCTATATCGGATATAAGTAGCACATATTTCATGTCTTCTGTAGTTTTGTTTTTGGAGATATTTGTGAGGAAGTAATTCTTCCTTATTCTTTTGGGGGTTGATTTGCTGCGTGTCTCTTCTCTGAAATATTTTCTGTTATCTACTTTATTGGCCAGACTCTAGTCTGGGGAGTGAAGGGCCCGTATTAGCTCATCTTTTCCACCTTTAGCTATTCACTCCTTTCCTCATATGTTCCAGAAGAAACTCTCAAGCAGCAAAATTGATGAAAAGATTTTTATCTCCGCTCCAAAACCCCAGATCGGCTGATGTGTGTTCTCATGCTCTGTTCCTTTAAAGCAGGAGGCTGAGGTTTCTGCTCATTTATTCCCGAGCAGTGGCTTGGTGCCTGCAGTGGGCCAGGCTCTGAGAGGCCCTGATGAGGCCCTGGACTTTGGATGGGGAGGGTAGGCTTGGGGGTGTTGACTCAGAATATTCTTCAACGCCTGCAAAGCAGGTGGAGGACAGAAGGGTAGGTGGGGACAAGTACATGTGGTCATCTATCCAAACTCTCATGTTTTAAAGAAACATTGATTTCATTGTCCCCCAAAGGGGAGGAGTAAACAATGAGGAATTGTCTAAGCCAGGTGGTCCCGGCGCCCCCCATCCAGGCTAGAATGCTGTCAAGTGTTGGAAGACTTGGGTTCTAGGTCTGTAAGAGCCGCTTGTGAGGAATGAAGTAATTGAGTAAATTACTTCACCTCTTGTAGACCCATTTCCTCCTTATAGCAATGGGGATACTAGATCCTGTCCTTTGACCCTTATTGGCTCTGTGATTCTAGGGGTGGAAATATTTTAGACACTGAAAATTGCATTTTGAAAATAATGGTATAGCTTGAGAATTTTCTCCTGAACATTAACCAAAGCACCACTGAAGCCACTTTTATTGTAATAAAGGGGTTTAAAGAAATAAGGAAGAAAGTATGCAAAATGCCCCTTCAATAAGGTGCGTATATAATAATGTCCTGATTGTCCGTGATTGGAAGATTTATAGCAAATGCTTCTTTTTGCCTCTTGGTATACTTCTCTCTCTCTTCCTTTGCAGGCTTTTACAATCTAATTTCGACTCTAGCCAAGGCAGAAGCCCACTGGAAAGTGGAAGCTGGAACTCAGCATTATTAGTAGGCATACTAAATTAGTAGGCATACTAAACCCATAACCTGGGTTTAGATCTCAGCTCTGCCCTTCACTCCCCTGGTAGGTCACTTCCCCTCTGGTTTGTCATGCATGTATTGGTTAGGGTATTATTAGTGTCCTTTCCAGCACTTAAAATGGATTTTGTACTGTCCCAAAGCATGTAGTCAATGATACCTTATAGGGACTGAAGAGCCTCACGTTGCTGAATGACTGGGTTACTGGTGCAGGATCTCCTGCCCACTCGTGTCGGTCATCAGGAGTTGACATTGCTGTGCTGAGTCCTTAGCTCTCAGTCCTCACAGTGGCGTGGGGATTGGATGTGTAACAATGGCTGCTTGATGGCCAAGCTTGCCCAGGACATAGGAATGTTTAGGGTGTGCACTGCTGCTACATTTCTCCCTGTCCCAATTCTGAGGAAACAGAAAGGGAAGAGGCTGGAGTGGTTACTCTGGTTACTCGACACGGGCAAGCAGGGAGAAGGTGGTGGGAAGAGGGTCACTTGTAAAGCTGCTGGCCACTGCTGAGACTTACCAAGGGATGAGCATCCCTCAAAGGGTGGGTCCAGTTCCCATTTTAGACCCACAGTAAACTCTCCAGGCCCTGTTGTAGTTGGCTAATGGCAATCCCCAAACCACAGGCTCCAGAGATATGAGCCAGCGTTCCAGAAGAAGCCACCCACGGAAGAGGAGAGGATGGAAGGAGAAAGCCTGGCTCAGGGTCCTGCGTGTTTGGGGCTGATTGATTCAAATGGAGGGTTACTGCACCCTCTGGTTCAGGGTTCATTGGTAAGACATCACGCAAAACCCAGTCCACATTCACAGATGCTCCCATGGCAGGGGAGTTGAGCTTGTGCTCCCCAAAGTCAACATCAAGAGAACACAGGGATTCGTAGGGTCACTTGGAAGTTCTTCATTCTGGGTTTTTTTTTTTTTTTCAAGCTCAGAGAGACCAGCCCACCACTAAGGAGGCTTGGTTTGGATGGCTCTCCAAACCCCTGGTCATATATGCTATCTTTCAACTAAAACACAGGGTTAGTTGAATTTTTTCCCAAACTTCATTTCAATTATCTCAGTGTGCTATGTGTAATATTTCCTTTGGAGGTTTCTTCCATGTCCAAAAAAAAAAAATCACCATATCCTGTGAATGAATGAACTGAGAAATAAAACCTCAAATCAGTCCAAATTTATGAAGATTTGAATGAGTCCTGAGTATGAGCTACACTGAAGAAACCCTCATGTGGATGCAACAGCAAAGAGACACCACGCCCTAGAATAACACAGGGCTGGACACCTTTGGCAATTTGCAAAATCTGAGAGGGTCTACCCTGAACGACACCTGTTCAAGCTTTGCCATAAGGCCAGGTCATACCTGAGACTTCAGTCTTCAGACCCTTTAGGCCTTGAACACACACACACACACACACACACACACACACACACACACACACACAGAGAGAGAGAGAGAGAGAGAGAGAGAGAGAGAGAGAGAGAGAGAGAGAGAAATACACATATGTTATGTATGCAATATTGCACCCTCTCCCCATAATTTATAGCAATTAAGAGTTGAATCCCCCAGCTTGATGGGCTGGACTTAAGAGACCCACCAAAAGGAACTCTTGAGAAGGAAAAGGCATTCCACACCAGTGCGGTTAGGGCTGCAGTCATTAAAAGGGAGGTGGTTTCACCGAGACTGGCCGCTTTAGAAAGGGAAGAGTCCTGACGCTCTGAGAGGGGAATCGAGGGAAGTGGTGAGGGGACGGGCTTCAGAGGCCTTGAAGATTGATGCAGCACGTAGGTGGGGCTGGGGTTTGTTTCACGCTGTGGGTTTTACCTTCTGAGCATCCCCATCTGCCTTCTCACTCGGAGAGACCAGGGCCGTGCAGTTGCATTCGCTATTCTCCATCCGTCTCTGAAAACCTTCCATCTCGGATGCTACTTCAAAGCCCCCTGGGAAAGCCAAGTTGCCAATTAAACCTCTTTGAGGCAGGTTCTCATTCCTTCCCTACTAATTGAAATGTTACTCCTTTTACTAAACCCATAAACCACCCAAACACAATGGCCTTCCTCATTTGCATTGTAACAATGTCCCTAATGTGCTTCCAAGAGCTTTGCATAAAGGGGAACCTTTTCTCCTCTCCTTGTATGAGCGGTCAAAAGCAATTCCAGGCAAAGGCCTTCATTTCCATCCCTATACAGCTGCTCATTAGCTAAGGTGGAATAAATTCCTTTTATTCTGAATTCATTTCCCAGGATGATAATGTCTTTTTTGTCTCAGGCCACTGTTCCCAAACTAGGCCTTAATTGCCGATTGTAATGGAGTTAATACATATTTACAGCCTGGTAAGGTTAGAGAAGGTCTCCTGTAGTTTTATTTGAGACATTTTATTTAACCTGCAATAAAATCATTAACAAGTTGTTCAGTGTTAATTCTCTTTGTCCTTTATCTTGTCTCTGCCCTTTGGGAAACTTAGGTGAAGGCAGATGGCTTTAGCTTGGGATTGATTCTAAGGCTGGATAGACTGGGCAGCCCCGGCCTCACCTCTTCACCTCCAGGTTCTCCTCTATTCAGAGAGGAAGGCCTCTCCGTGGTGAAAACAGATAGCCGGAGGCAATTCTATGTCGCTCTCCCAGGCGCCCAGCCAATGAATGCAGGCCGGATGATGAAATCTCATCAAAGCCACAGGGCTGGGCCAGGTCCTGAATCAGCTCCCACCAGTAAGTAACTGGAGCCCAAAGTGGCCCACAGGCTGGGCACTGAGCCGAGGTGTCAGGCCTTGCGACAGCCTGGCCCCTGGAGCCCGCCCAGAAAGAGGGGCTGAAAACAGGGCAGGAGGAGGAACCAAGGGGCCAAGGGCAATGCCAGGGAAAGTCAGGGCGTTTCCAAACTGCACCCTGGGAGGCCTCGCTGGCTTGCCTGTGACAAGTTGACCTTGTCACATTCCCTCACTCTCCTTCTCACAAACAACCAGGAGAGACGGAGGGAGAGGCTCCCACACTGTGGGGTTCCGGGTCTCCTTATCCCATTGGCGGGAAATGGGCTTACCAACCATGAAACTGGCTTCAGCCAACCTGCTTGCCTCACTGCCCCCAGAGTGCTGCTCCCAGCTGCCAGAAACTTCCTTCCTCTCTCCCTTACCTTGCCTGGGCCTCTGGCTGCTTTTCTTTTTCATCTCTCCAGAAGAAACAGGGCTTAAGGAATGGACCAGACTGTGGCAAAGGTAGCTGGCAATTTCCTGGAATCCATACAGTCATGTGTTTTCTGAACACACATCTAGACGACATTTCCCAGCTCCCTTTGCAGCTAGACATGGGTGGGGGATGTGACAAGGAGCCACCTCCTTGCTTTTTGTCCTGTCTGGCTGCCTGGAGTGGAGATGACACTCTAGGCAACTTTTGAAGCCAAATGTTAAAAATGGCATAGCCTCAGTCAGCTCAAACATTTAAATGATGGGTGGATAGCTGTTCCATCCTGTGTATGATATGAGCATGAAATAAATGTGTATGGGGCTTAAACCGTTGTATACTTTGGGGACTATTTGTTACAAGAGGGAATTTACTACAGTGTCTGATATGTCCAACACTGTAATTGTGGGGTTGTTGCCTTTGCCTAGAATGCTCATCCACCAGTGCCTCTCCTATGCCTCATCCTTTAAGATCCAGCTTTAATTCTAGCCCCTCTGTGGAACTTTCCCACACATATCCCACACGTAAGGAACACATATGCAGCCTTATCCTGTCGTTAATCCATGGGGTCCCACCAAAGCCACCTTTGCTACCTTTAGGCAGATTGAGCCAAGCAGGAATCTGGGACAGGGTCAATTGAGTGAGATTTAGAAACTCAAAGGCCCAAAGCCTCCAAACCAAAGGCTCTGATGTCATCATTCTTTATTTCTGAAACCAGGCTCAGAAGCCCTGGATGAGGAGAATAAATACCGAGCTGATTTCTGGGGTGATTCAGCATGCCGGAGATAGATGGGCCCTTAGAAATCACCTGCTCTTGTCCTTCTTACAGATGAAGAGACTGAGGTCCAACGTGGATGAGGCAGAATCAGTGGCTGGACCTCCTGACTCGCAGCCTGGTGCTCCTTAACTGTCTTGTGTAGTAAGCCTGATGATAAGAGCGGCAGATGACAGGGGCCATTGTCCAGTCTCCCTTTGCCTCTCCTGGTACATGCTTAGAATTATTCGTTCTTTTCAGTTCATCGACATGTTCATGTCTTCAGTCCACTGTGGCTCAGTGTTCTCAAATACTGCTCCAGAACGCCTTCCTTCTTCTCTCTAAACATTTAGCTTCAAAGTTCCTGGTACTGACACTTCTGGCACGAGCCTGTTGGGAAGTACCAACATTTCCAAGGTTAACTGTTCAGTATCAATTGGGATGGATAGGGCTCATTTCAGGAACATGGATCTATTCCTTTGTTCTATGGAGGGATTGGGACAGGCAGGAAAGGCAGCATCACCAAACCATTCCCTGTTTCTTGTGGGCTCCTTCCCTTCTTGGAATGTAACGTGTCCTTGGGGAGGAATACCATCCCATTTTACAGGGAAGGAAACTGAGGCGCAGAGAGGTTTGAAAATGAGCCCAGGGATTTACAAGATATGATGCAAATTTTCCGGATGCCCCCTCTGTGTCTTCCCATTGTGGAGTCACCTATCAGAGCGAGACATTCTCTTTTACTCTTTCTATGTCACAAAAGAAAGTGACACTAAAGTATAGTTTGGGGATCTGTTTTGGAAGTTAAAACTCGGTCAGCCACAGTTTCTCTTACTATATTCCAAATCACAGGCTTATTTCCCAGGGTTAATTTCTTAGAGTTTAAGAAGCATGCTGGTCAAAACTGACCTAACCTGGGGTTGATCTAGGTTTCCACAATGCAGCCTCAGCCTGCTAGCATTTTTCTTGATTGTTGGAGCTGGTTCAAAACCCACATTTTTTTTTTTTTTTTTGTCCTCACATCCTTCCTTTCAGGAAGCTGTCCGGGAATCAGAGTCCTGGATGCTGGGCTAAGGAAGGGCCCTTAAGGTCATATAGTTTAATCCTCTCAGGTTTTTCAGGGCCATAAACCCATAGCAAGCTGGCGGCAGGGCTGGCCTCCTGTCGCGACTCTTCAGCACGAAGTGCTCTGTACTGGACACGCGACAGGGAATCCAGGTTGCTTAGTGTCTCCATGAAGTAAAAGAGGAACAAGCATTTTCTTTAAATCCCATAGTCTGGAGCAAGGAGGAAACATTTTCCTTTGAGAAATATGTGACATGCCTCGCTGTGTACCCTTCATTGATGAAATTGTCGCCTTTTTGGAATGCTGATGTCTCTTTTCCTCTGGGATGGCTCCCCGCGTATTTCTGACCCTCTCTTCTGCTTTGTAAGCAGTTCTCTTTTAGCTTAGTGAGTGTGAATGTGGGGAGGGGGTGGTGGTGGTGGTATGGGTGTGCACGTGCAGTGGTGGGGTGGCTGGCAGTCACTCAGACGCTGGAGACAGAGGAAGGGGGGAGGGGTTTGACAAGGTTAGCGTTGGGGGAGCTCATTAACCACCAGTGTTTAGTATTTACTGAATGTTCAGTGTAATAAAGGGACACTGTGTCATATATATATGAGTACATCTTAATAATTCACTTGGTGCTTTCTGCATTTGGTATCTTTTTTAATTCCTTAAAAGAAAAAAAAAATCTTTGGAAAGCAGAAGCCTGGAGAGGGAGAGCTAACATGTTGGGGGTCTACAATACACTAGGAAATGAGCTTCTCATTTTTACACACATATGAGAAAATTCTTTCCGTCTGTGACAACACCGTGAGACAAGTAATCTTAAGTGTAAGAGTGAGGGGAATCTGTGCTCAGAACAGTGACTTTCCTAAGAGCTCACAGCTCATAAGTGGCAGTGGCGGGATTTGAATTTTGATCTGAGTCAAAGCCAACTTTCTTCCCACAACATCAGACTGCCTCCCTAAGTCCATAAAACTGTTAGAAAGAGAAGCAATCACCCCCAATCTGTAGCTGGAGAAAAAAGAGTCTAAGACTCAGAGAGGCATCAAGTACTATGGGCTCTAATCACAAATTAGTGACTAAAATGCCAACCTGTGTTAAGTGAAATGGCATACTCTTGGGTTTGGTCCCACTGTTGAGAGACCATCCATCAGGTAAGAGCGATGGCTGATACTGGTGTCCTAACAGGGGATAGCTCAGAATGAGCCCATCAGGAGGGCTAGATGGGATGGTTTACAGAGGAAGACTGAAGAATCTGAGATGCTAATCAGCACTGACTCCAGGCTGCTGCCTTGTCTGCCAGTTCATTAAAATCATCTTTGCATAGGCCGTGGATCTTCTTGTACCATTTTCCAGAACCTGTTGTGATCTGGAAATAAGAAAACCCAAATTAATTGTAGATAAATATTTTGCAGTAATTGCATCTACCTAATGAGGGCGGGCTCTCTCCCCTGGGAGAATGAAGCAGGGGCTGGTGTAATCACTGGTCAGATCTTCTCATCACAATGGTCTGAGTGGGAGCCTCTCCCCTCAATGTTACCTCCAAAAGGAACGGGATAAACACCCTTGTAAGACAGTTGGTCTCATTCTGTGGACGCAGAATTCAATGGCTCATGGCTCCATTCTACTCATCCTGGCTCCAGCTTAAGTTTTAAAAACTAATTCTCTCTGCATTAATCTGAAAAGATCCTTCAAACAAAAGCTCAACATCTGAGTCTATTTACCAAGTGTGCAGCTGTGTCAATTGGCCAAGACAAAGAGAGGCTTCCTGGCCAGCTCACAATGGGCTGCATGCAGGTAGTCTTGCAAACAGAGAAACACAAGGCAGGGTCCTTTCTTGAGCCAGCAAATGTCCTTCCAATAGGGGAAGAGCCAGAGCTGAGCGGTCAAGAGAAAAACGAGTGAGTGCTGCGGCCCCACCCCCACCCTCACCACACACAAGTGGGGACTGAAAGATATGATCTGTAAGCCCATCAATTAGGGCTATTAAAAAGGTAATTAGCTTTCTCCCATGGAAACCAAGGACAGAGATGTGAAAAGGGGGAAATTCATTTCCATGTGGTTACATTTTAATGTGACCAGTACACTTTATGTGATGGTATTGCTGAAAATATCACTTGGTTGGTCTTAATGGGAAGGGGATATCAAGTCAGTTAAAGAGCTTTCTTATAATAAAAATAATAACTATTTTTATTTTTGAAAATATATATTTTTTTCTGCTGTCAAGCAAATTCAAGATTCAAATCCAATGGCCAGATTTGGGGAGGAGCTGAGAGTCATTTCCTTTCTAGTTTTCTTTTCCTAAGAGAATCGTGGCAGGAAATGAAATCTGAAAATACCCACAATGAACAATTTGTCTTGGATTCTGACAAGTGTGAAATTCAGAATTAGTGTTTCTGTTCTTTCTCTTTTCAAACATGTATGGGTTTTGGTACTAAAGCCTCCCCCCACCCCCCAGCCCCAAATAAAAAAAAATTAACAAAGGAAAGATCTTTCTCAAATGAGATTTGAGGATAATGTATTGAAATGGGTCTAAAGTGTATAGTGCTGTTTGCAACACTGGCTCAGTTCACAATAAATGTATTTACACATATTTATAGTCTTCATATGTGCACATACTTGCAAATAACGGATAATTTAATTTAGTTTTGTTTTTTTCTACCATCTTATTCTCTCCTCTTTCACTGCCCCTTCCCACTTTAGTGACGTAAAATGTACATGCAGGGAGATGCACAGATCTTAAGTATCCAATTGGATGTATCACACCCTATTACTCCATACAACAATCAAGGTATACAATATTTCCATCACCTCAGAAGTCTTCTGCCCCATTTGGTCAATCCACCCATCCACACAATCACTGTTTTGATTTTTATAACTATGTATAGGTTAGTTTTGCCTGTTCTTGAATTCCATATAAATGATATCATAGGATATGAATTCTTTTTGTCTGACATCTTTCACACAAGATAGTATTTTTGAGATTCATCTGTGATCTTCATTGAGTGTATCGCTTCACTCTATTTTATTTATAATTATTCCATTGTATGACTATATCACAATGTATCTATTCTTGTATTGATGGACCTTTGGGTTGCTTAAGTTTAGGGCTACCATAAACATTCTTATATAAGACTTTTTGTGGGCATATGCATATGTTTTTATTTCTCTTGGACAATTACCTAGGAGTGGAATTGCTGAGTCAAAGGTTAGCTGTATCTTTAACTTTATGATATAAGAAGCTAAGAAATTGCCAGTTTTCTAAAGTGGTGGCACCATCTTATATTTCCAAAAGCAAAATATGAGAGTTTCAGTAGTTTTACCTCTTTATAAACATTTTGTGTTGCCAGTATCTTTAACATTAGCTGTTCTAATGTGTGTGAAGTGGTAATTCATTATGATTTTAATTTGAATTTCTGTGATGACTAATGATGTTGAATTCCTTTTCATGTGATTACTACCCATTTATTTTAGCAGCAATCAATGAAAGCATCTTGTGAAACTCAGTTGGTTATATGATATTTACAATAGCGTTGCACATGTTTTTATTTTTTAATTGTGTGCTATACATTCTTTATATCAATAACATTTATAATAAACTCATATCTATCTATCTATCTATCTATCTATCTATCTATCTATCTATCTGTCTATTATCTACCCACCTATCTTTTCTCCACAGATCCAGTTGCTAAACACTTACCAGCACATCATTGCTGAGACATTTATTCCCTGCAAAGTGACAAGGACAACAAATAACACAAATCAAATGTCTCTGGAGAGGGGAATTGACTTGGTTTTGGTGCAGAACATCTGCTGGGAGCTCACGAAGAGCAGGTCACTAAATACACAGTTGAATGGTTGATAGTTTGCTCATTTATAAAACAAAATGCACTTTATTTAGAGAACTCAAAGATTTTAGCTACAATAGCTCCTCCCAGCAGCCTTACAGAATAATGATGTTGGATTCTTTGCTCCCACCTCTTCCAGAAGCAGAAGACCTGGGGTTGGCATCTCCCAAACTCTCCCTCATTCATTCAGGTCAGCAATAGCAGCCTCCTTGCCTGTCCCCAAACATGCCAAGCACACTCCTACCTCAGAGCTTTGCACCTGCTGTTCCCTCCACCTGGAACAGTCTACCCCTGAGACTCACATGACTCAAATCCTTATTTCAGTCAAATGTCACCTCCCTGACCAACCAATCTAAAACATCACCTGCTCTTCCTCTTTTCGTTCTCTTTTACCTTGTTTTATTTCTCTTCACAGAACTTATCACTGCCTGATAATGGATGTTTACTTATTGTCTAACTAATCCACTACTATAATGCCTAAGTTCCATGAGGGCAGAGATTCTATCTGCTTTTTTCACCCCAGAGCCTCGAATAGCACTTGGCCCAGAGTAACTGCTCAATAAATCTCATTGAAAGAATGAATATATGAGCTTGGCGCAGAGTTTTCTCTTTCCTCAAAGATTCTGAATCGCCTCCAGCTTTTGCTCTAAAACCATGGGCCAGACCACATGGAGGTGTGTGAAGCTGGCCTCCTAAGGTTGGGCATTGTCCTATCTCGCTGTTGAAGCTGCCTCCCTAGCAGATGGAGCCCTGATTGGCTGAGGGCTTACCCCCAGGTGAAACCCACTGGGTATGAGGCTTTAGTGCTGGTGCATCATCCAAGTGTGTCCTTACTCTATTAAATGTTGACGAACAAGAGCTACCTGCCATCTATAACCCACTCTCCTTGCCTAACTTTCTGGAAGATGGGTACTTTGGCTTTGCTTTTGAATTCCCCTTCTTAAACTTAGGATAAAGGAGCAGAAACAATAAAGTCTGTTTAGAATTTAGTCTTCCCAGCTGTTTGAAATAGATAAACAAAAAAAGGGGATAAGAAAAGAAAGAAAAGGGGGCCCTGGCTGAGCCCTCCAGCTGTGGGTTGCCATGGGCCTGGCTGACAGGAGCCTGATTACTATAGGGCCAGTGCACCTGTGAGGAGTTACCGGGCAGCGTTCAGAGCAGCTGCTCCCATAGGGGCTCCAAATAGGACCCCACAGAGGCAGCTCCGTGCCCCCCTCTGCCCCACTCCTGGTTCCTCCTAATGACAGATTAATCTCAGCAGGTGGTATTTAGGGACACTCCACCTCTTTCCTAGGAATAAGATGAGTTGTAGGTGGGCTTCCCACTTGGTTGCCTCAGGGTTTTTAGATGTTGAAACTATTTCTCAACATAACACTAAAAAGGCATAAGTAAAAATGCAGGCAGGGGCTTGGTTTTTCCATTGGGCTATATTCCAAAGGACATCAGTATGAATCTACTGGAGAATCAGAGGTCGCTTTTGAGCATGAGTTCAACCCCCCACTTCACGAGTAGGGAGACTGAGACCCACAATCTCAGGGATGCTGGGAAGAAAGTGGTTTCTTGGGGCAGGAAGGAACCACTAGTCTGAGGGTTCTGTGGTTGCGTGACTATGAGGGTTCTGCCACCCGATGCTGGCTCTGCTGCTTCCTGATCGTGTGGCCTTGGGCAAACTACTGAAGCTTCCTGTTCTTTACCTATGAGATGGGAACAGGGGTAGTGCCTGCTGTCAGGGTTGCTGTAAAGTCTAAATGCATTATTAATACATGCGATACACTTATAGCAAAGTTGGGGCCAAAGCAGGATTCAGCAAGCATTAGGTTTTATGACCTGCTTTTCCAGGTCCCGTGCCATGGTCCCACTTGTAGGGACTGTCCCTTGAGATTAGGGTCAGGCTCAGTTTTCAGACATAAGTGGATGGTTGGCCTGATGTCACTCATTTTAGTCCCATAAAGTCTTCTGAGCACCTACTACACACCAGGTACTCTGCGAGGCACCAGCTGTGCCAATGAGAGAAAGATGTCCTGTTCCTCAAGACCCACTGGAAAGAACCCCCGGTTGGGAGTCAGAAGACATGACTTTCGGAGGCAGGCCTCTCTCCTGCCAGCCATGCCACCTTGGCAAGCTGTTTCATTTCCCTTAATCTCTATG
>NW_017731358.1:466678-476746 GCF_001890085.2 Hipposideros armiger | reverse complement strand
AGGTCGAGCTGTTGTTCACCATCTTAGCTGTAGAGGGCACAGCGTCACTGGCCCTCATGTGGGATCTGAACCGGGGCCCTGCTGCTCAGAGCTGGTGTCGCAAGCCAACTCCTAACCAATGTGCCACTCGGCTGGCCCAACAACTTGGTCTTAATTTTATTTTCTTTCCAGTGCTGTGCACATGGTATTCTCTTAGGAAATAACTGCTGAATCAAGCAGTGATTCTATAAACATAGGTGCTACCTCTTCACTTTAAAATTCATGTTTCTAATTTTTCTGGCTTGCGTGGGCCTTATAAAAGAAATGATTTTTGTTGTCATCCACAAAATGCTGATTTCAAGCATCATTTTCTTAAGCTGCTGGACTGAAAATCCAGTGCATCACACGTGGCTTTAAATATGCCACAATTCTTGCTCTGCCTGAATACCTGGACACTCAGATTGCTGTTGCTGGCAAGTTTATGTCGTCATTGCCGTGCCTTCCACATTGATCATTCAAATGGAAGTCACATGTGGTTTCAAATCTAGGAAGACCAAACATGAATTTCCCAAACCTGCCCAACCAATCCCTATTTAGGAAAAAAAGATAGAGGTTGGGCCATTTTTTCAAACAATTTGATTAGCTAGCACACCTTTTAGAGTACCTGAAAAGTTATTGAAAGGAGTTCCTGCCTTATCACTGGAGCCTGTGTTCTTGAACTTGTAAAATAGTTAATTAGTTTGTCTTTATAGCATCCCATGCCTGTAGGTATACCTATTTCCAGTCAAGTTTTCAGGGTGCTTTTGGGGAGGCTATGTTTAAAGGATATTTTCTGGTGTAGTATGGAGGCTGAGCCTCTTGACAATGACTTGAAAAAAAGAATAAAATCTATTTTACATTAGCTGACTGTCTCTAATTGGGTCTTGAAGACTGAACAATTCCCTTCATGACAGCTGGGGCTTTGGGGAGCCCCAAACCAATTAACTCAAATTATGTAATTTTCCTCCCACTCCTACCCCCAAAGCTTGACTTGCTTATTTAGTAAAGAGGAGGATTAGCGCAATCACTAAGGAGTCCATTCTCTGGCTACCTGGAACAATATGCTGGACTTCATTCTGGGCCAGCCTGGAGCACCCTGACCGGAAAGAAGGGAAAGGGAGTTAAAGTCAAGCAGCCTCCTTGGTATGTCTCCTGTTTCTTCGGATACAGTGCAATTCAGCATAAGTATATTACTGGGTGGCCAGGCAGCAAAAAGCACCTTAGCTTTGGAAACAAGCAATTTCTAGCCCTCTTAAACCTCTGAAAATGTGCAGGAGTTAATTAAGGCAATACATTCATGAGGTGATCAGAGAAGACCAGAGAAATTTGAATAGTTATGGAGGAATCATGGGGAAGGGGGGATGGGAGAGAGGGGGGAAGAGAGAGAGAGAGAGAGAGAGAGAGAGAGAGAGAGAGAGAGGAGAATTAAAGGAGCACATAGCTGTACTATGAATACATTTCATGTTTTTTCTCTTCCCAAACAGTTTGTTATGGCTAGGATAAGCATTGGACAAANCCCAGCTCCAGGTTGAGCTGTTGTTCAGCATCTTAGCTGTAGAGGGCAGTGTCACTGGCCCTCATATGTGGGATCCGAACCGGGGCCCTCTGGCGTCCTAAGCCAGTTCTTAACCATTGCGCCACTCGGCTGGCCCCAGAGGATCTTTGATTCCAGTGAAACACTTCTGCTAAGGTGCAGTGAGAGTGAGACTGAAGTGGCCATTCGTCTGAAGGACCCCCACGTGCACTCATGCAGATGTGGACTGCAGGTTAATAGTGCTGAGAGTGGGCAACACAGAGCAATTCTGGGAGGCTTGCTGGATACCCAAGCTTGCAGCCAGCAGTCAGGAGAACCTGGGTTTGAATCCCGCTGCTACCACTTACTATCAGTGTGACCTCAATCCGATTACTTAACATCAGCCATAACCCAGAATCATGATAACTACCTCCTAGGATGGTTGTAAGGAGAAGGTGAAATAATACAGAGGGTGCTAAAAAATGTATACACATTTTAAGAAAGAAAAAAAACTATTAAAATTCTAATACACAATATATACCAATAACAAAAGATGAACACAAGTCACGTTTGACTTCTGCAATTATAGGAGGTGCTCAAAGTGGTTGCCATCAGCATAATTTTAATACAATTTTTTTCCTTTCTTAAAATGTGTATACATTCTTTTTGGCACCCTCTGTATATTTGAGGTGCTCACAACAGTGTCTGGTATATAGTGATCCCTGTAAAAGTTGGCTGTGTTTTGGAGAAGTCACCCCATTCCAGGGTCCAGCCCTTGTCATCCCCTGAGGGAATCCTGTCCTATAGGTAACTGATATGTAGATGAGACTTCCAATTCATCCATTTATCAGGTGGAATTGGCCAGTCCTGGAAACTCATGTTTCCAGCCCACCCTTTCCTTGCAGGCAAGCTTCCCAAGGAAAACAACTGGAGCCAGCGTATTTCTGGGAAGCAGGGTTTCATGACAAGGGAGGCAGTGAAGTGACTGCTTATGTCTGTGGGGCACCATGCCAGTCTTTAGGATGCATCTATCTTCATATGACACCTGGCCCCAGGCCTGGGAAGAGCTGTCTATAGCCAGAGCCTTTCTCCTGCTACACAAACAATGCCAAATTACAATGTTCTGTCCTTCCTTTTCGATGCTGCTTCTTGCTGAGTTACCTCTCTTATTTCTTTAGATAAGTTCAGGCCCTTGATTTCACTTGCTCCTAGCCTGGCTCTTCCTGTGACTGGCCTATGACATCTTCTGGCTTTGGGGCACTCTTATCTACCTGATGTCACGCCTTGTGTACTGACTTGACTGGTGTAGCTGTCTACAGTCTGCACATTGTTTGTTTGCCTTCCCACAGGGTTACTACTTCCATGGAGACATGTCATAACATTGGTACTCCCTAACCTAGGAACATCTTAGCAGCTATAAGCTATTAGAAGACAGGACTGTACTTGTGGAAACTTTTATTTAGAAAATGACCCTTCATGTCTGCTGTTCCTGAAAAGGACTCTGAGAGCTGGGGGAGAGTTAATTACTCACTTCACAGGGCAGAGATCTGTGTCTGTTTTATTTAGTCATGTATCCCAAAGGCCAGGACAGTGCCCAGTACACAGTAGGTGCTCAATCATACCCCTCAAATGAGTTAAAACCCACTTCGCATGAAAGCATGCGGACTATCTCAGCATCGGTGTTGTCTGTAGAAGGCAGCATATTTTGGTTTCCTACTGGATAGGTTATTTTTCACCTGTACTAGGCTCATGCTCTCCACACTCTGGGCTTGTTCTTTGAGGCTGGAGTTTTATTCTCACTTAGACCCTCATTGCTTCTTCCCACACAGCACACTGATCTCAGCCTCTGCCCCCTCGTGAAAGCCCTGTTGTGACTGCACCATTTCTCATCTTAAATTCTCAGATGGTTCCCCATTGCTTTTGAAATCAAGTATCAATTTCTCACCTTGGTAGTAAGGCCTTGGATCTGCACCTGACTTAGCCCTCCAGGCTCAAGGTCCAATTATTCCCCATTTGTGCTCTTGGTTGCATTTCAATTACATTACTCAACATTTTCCAGACTTTCCACTCAAGCCTTTCTGTCTTCATTCCTTTCTTCATGTTGTTCCCTCTGTTTGGTACAACCTCCCCAACAAAACGATGTTCAAGAGGAGTCTTGAAAGCTCTAAGTGATTCCTCCGTCTGCTGGAATCACTTAGAGCGTTAAGACCTAGCTTGAGCTTTCAAGAGCCATTTTGAACAACATTTTGTTTATAAAATCTCTAACTAGAGAAGGTCCCTTCCTCCTCTTATCCTCTAGGCATCTGCATCAGTACCCCTCCTTTATATTGCTCAACGTTTACAATTGTTTCTGTAACCCCTTTATTCACTCCCACCCTGTATGTATGAAAGTTCTCTGAGGTCGACAACTTGGTCTTTTTATTTTTTTAATTGGGGAACAGACAAGTTGCTGTCCTTTTGTTCTTCGATCTAGATGTGGAGGACGTTGCTTCACTGGCTCATGTTGGTATTATCATTGCGCTCTTCCTGGGTGAGGCAGTCGCTCGCCGGCCATTGGACGGCTGCTCACGGCAGCTCACAGCAGCTAACTAAAGCTCACACCAGCTGCCGGCCAGCCCCACTGCAGCCTACGCCATTGCCGGCGACTCCCGGCAGCCCAGCTCCAGGTCGAGCTGTTGTTCACCATCTTAGCTGTAGAGGGCACAGCGTCACTGGCCCTCATGTGGGATCTGAACCGGGGCCCTGCTGCTCAGAGCTGGTGTCGCAAGCCAACTCCTAACCAATGTGCCACTCGGCTGGCCCAACAACTTGGTCTTAATTTTATTTTCTTTCCAGTGCTGTGCACATGGTATTCTCTTAGGAAATAACTGCTGAATCAAGCAGTGATTCTATAAACATAGGTGCTACCTCTTCACTTTAAAATTCATGTTTCTAATTTTTCTGGCTTGCGTGGGCCTTATAAAAGAAATGATTTTTGTTGTCATCCACAAAATGCTGATTTCAAGCATCATTTTCTTAAGCTGCTGGACTGAAAATCCAGTGCATCACACGTGGCTTTAAATATGCCACAATTCTTGCTCTGCCTGAATACCTGGACACTCAGATTGCTGTTGCTGGCAAGTTTATGTCGTCATTGCCGTGCCTTCCACATTGATCATTCAAATGGAAGTCACATGTGGTTTCAAATCTAGGAAGACCAAACATGAATTTCCCAAACCTGCCCAACCAATCCCTATTTAGGAAAAAAAGATAGAGGTTGGGCCATTTTTTCAAACAATTTGATTAGCTAGCACACCTTTTAGAGTACCTGAAAAGTTATTGAAAGGAGTTCCTGCCTTATCACTGGAGCCTGTGTTCTTGAACTTGTAAAATAGTTAATTAGTTTGTCTTTATAGCATCCCATGCCTGTAGGTATACCTATTTCCAGTCAAGTTTTCAGGGTGCTTTTGGGGAGGCTATGTTTAAAGGATATTTTCTGGTGTAGTATGGAGGCTGAGCCTCTTGACAATGACTTGAAAAAAAGAATAAAATCTATTTTACATTAGCTGACTGTCTCTAATTGGGTCTTGAAGACTGAACAATTCCCTTCATGACAGCTGGGGCTTTGGGGAGCCCCAAACCAATTAACTCAAATTATGTAATTTTCCTCCCACTCCTACCCCCAAAGCTTGACTTGCTTATTTAGTAAAGAGGAGGATTAGCGCAATCACTAAGGAGTCCATTCTCTGGCTACCTGGAACAATATGCTGGACTTCATTCTGGGCCAGCCTGGAGCACCCTGACCGGAAAGAAGGGAAAGGGAGTTAAAGTCAAGCAGCCTCCTTGGTATGTCTCCTGTTTCTTCGGATACAGTGCAATTCAGCATAAGTATATTACTGGGTGGCCAGGCAGCAAAAAGCACCTTAGCTTTGGAAACAAGCAATTTCTAGCCCTCTTAAACCTCTGAAAATGTGCAGGAGTTAATTAAGGCAATACATTCATGAGGTGATCAGAGAAGACCAGAGAAATTTGAATAGTTATGGAGGAATCATGGGGAAGGGGGGATGGGAGAGAGGGGGGAAGAAAGAGAGAGAGAGAGAGAGAGAGAGAGAGAGAGAGAGAGGAGAGAATTAAAGGAGCACATAGCTGTACTATGAATACATTTCATGTTTTTTCTCTTCCCAAACAGTTTGTTATGGCTAGGATAAGCATTGGACAAATGGTAAAATTATGTAACAATTCCAAATTTAAAAAATCAACAATTTAAAAAAGTGAAATAATGTTCTACATTACAACTATACCACAAAAACATTCAGTAAACTTTATTACAAAACTGCTTACATATTTTTTTATTTTCTATAAAGTATTGCATTTTGGATGTTACAAGCTTATCATCCTTATAACACGATGCCAAATTTCTGGTTTGACTATTGTGAAATATAAATGAATTTAAAATTGTTTAGTTTTAAGAAGAAGGGGTAATTAATACTATCTTGAGGCTGTCAGAATTCTTCAGGGAAGCCCCTTCTGATAGTTTTTTGGCCTTTGTAATCCCAACTTGTAAGCACTGAACTTTTTCATGCCAAAAAGGAAAGGCAAACACTAGACCCTCCGAATGTCTCTTCTTTACTAAGCATATAAAATATGGCACTGAACCAATCTTAGTATTTTCTCACAACTTCCTTTCTGAGAGGACCCGGCCCTGGATACTCTTGACTCCTTTAACTACTAGAATCAGTTTCATGTAACAGGCTTCCCTGGTATTTCAGTTACCTTCCACTTTTGACTTTTTGTTCATATGTCTGTCAAAAAGGACAATCTAGTGAAATT
Organism: Hipposideros armiger; assembly: GCF_001890085.2. Taxonomy (NCBI): domain Eukaryota; kingdom Metazoa; phylum Chordata; class Mammalia; order Chiroptera; family Hipposideridae; genus Hipposideros; species Hipposideros armiger. The sequence goes on along the minus strand of NW_017731358.1, from coordinate 470,406 downwards.
AAAGTTCTCCGGGGAGCCACAAGTCCATTTCCTAAAGCTCTCGTGGATGAAATAGCATTTTGTCTTCTGTTGATACTACCACATTCTAGGATTTTCTGAGATCTATGAAAGACACTCTAGAGATATGTTTATTGGCTTTCTTTAGAAGCTATTGACCATGAGAGTAAGACTCAGAGCTGGAGAATTACACTCCTTGGTCCTTCAGCCCACAGTACCTCTGAACAGGGCTTAGACCTCCTCTGTCAATGGCTTCTGCTTTGAGGGGAGACAGATTCTCAAATTAAGGAGCCACGGCCCCAGGAAAGGAATCCAGATAAGATTCAGAGTTTGCATACCAACTGAAATACAGAAAACAGACTTTCAAGTTCAAATTCTGAGAACTTGGGAAATTATTTCATCTACTCCATCATTTTAAAGATGGAGCCATGGCAGCCCGGGAAGGGAGATGACCTGTTCAAAGTCACATGGTGACTTAGTGGTGCCATCTGACCATAACTCAGTTCTCCTGATCCAGCTGAAGCGTGGCCTCTGGCTATCGGTGCTAATCACATCTTACTGATAGAAGTGTCGCAATTATTCTTCTGACTTTATAGATTGCTTAATGGCAGGGGGGACCCTATGATTTACAGGTGGTAGTTTTACTCTGCTGCCCCTGGCTGGACATATCTGGCATCTATGGTCTGCCCTCTCAGGTGGAAAGCAGACAGGGCCCTCTCAATGCTGCACCTCTCCATTGGATGTAAAAGCAGGAGGTGTGGGTATTCATTAATATAATGTTTCTGCTTCCATCTTGAAGCCTGAGCTGGCACTTCACTTTGAGACGCTTCACCACAATCAAAGCACCACTCTGGTTTATTTTGGAAGTATCTTGAAAAGGAAAATGTTTGACCACTCCTCTCCTGGCTTTACCTCCATGTGCTGTGTGTAATGATCCAGAGAGAATCAATTGGACACTGCATTTTAAAGATAAGGATTGGGATTTTACTTCTGGGTAACCTGGTGACCCCAATCAATCTCTGTCTTACAAACCCTCTGAAGATCTGATACTCCAGCCTGCAATTAAGTCCCAGCTTCCAAGAATGGCAACAGATGTTGCCATCCAAACACCTTTATTAACTATTTATCTTCAGATGTGTATCAGGAATCTCTTGGCCAACAGAAACAGTGGACTGCTCCTTACGTGGAAAATCACACTCTTTCATCTTCAAGCTATTTTACTCTGTAATCCCTTCGAGAAGCTAGAAAGAGATATACTAAGAAGGTAGCCAACAATATTTAATTGCTTTAAAAATTCGCCTTTTCTAAAAGTAGTTGTCACCAATCCAGTGAAAATACTGCTATTAAGTTGCATACCTCAGTTATACAAAGCATTATATGACATTTAGGGTAAGGAGAAAGCACCCAAAGGGAAGATTTCAATGTTTGGTTTCTTTTTTTCCCCCTTGTAACTTGCTGATTATATTTCATTGGCCAGACTTTGGCCCTGGTTGAACCATGGCTTCAACACCGTTAGGAATGATTCTTGCAATGCACCTGCCTTACAAGAATGTCATGAGAATTATAAATGATGGTGGAGTACTTTTGACACTAAGAATGAAATACAGGCCAAAATATTTTAAGCAGGGCTCTGGGTAATCCTTAGTGTTTGAATTCATCAAGGCTTTGTTCTAGAACCAAATTTTGCCTAGAATTTATTGAGGTTATTCCCCAAAGAGGAAATTATACTATTGTGGGACCAAGGAGACTTCTCTCTGGACTTAACTCACTAGCTACACTGGCTAGATTCCGCTCATTCAGGTAGACAGAGGGGGCAGTCCTTTTCTTCAAGGGCAAGGCGAATTTACAGGGATGCTAATGAAGTTTAAGCTTCTCATCAGCCTAGGCTCTTCCAAGATGTTCTCATTGCCATTTGTCTTCGTAAAATTTGCAAAAATCAGATATTTGAACCACAATTAATTAAAAGTGCTATTTCCACTCTGACTTCCTTTCCATCAGATTCCCCAGGGCTGTTGAGTGACATTAAAGTTGGTCCCAGAGCAATTGTGCACTCTAGCTAAGAGGACCTTGAGTTGGGGTTACCTTAGTTTTGGCTTTGCAAGATGTGTTTATGTGATTTGCTGCCCCGCCTGTGTATAATGAAGGTATTTCTAGACTTTCTGATGTAAGGATGACTTCCAGGAATGTCATATCTTCACTGTGCCCACTCACCTGCTGTCACGACACAGCTGCAGACTGAAGGTCCCATGAAGAGTTAAACTAAACACTGGGGGCCGGTGGGGAATGGAGGAAAAACAAGGTTTGCCAGGTATAGAGCTAAAGGGCAGCCTATGGAAAATGCATGTAATCACCTCGTGTATACAATTGTAAATGAAGGGTTCCATTTCAGTGATGCCCAGTAAAAGCAAAGTCAGGACTACACTTAATAAGGCATTATTTATAATTATAAATGCACCATATGTTTTTCCATTTAAAATAAGACTTGTGTGAAATAGAATTCATTACAATTCTTTGTCTATAGATGCAGACCCAAAGGGGTGCTACAAAAAGCAAGTAAGTGAGAAAACTTGAGTTTTATTCATTGCAACTTTTAAGAATAATAAAGAAACAATCTCCAGTCACCATGCTAGAGGAAAGGATGAATTATCTTCCTATAATATTATCTCTATTGGACATAATATAACAAAATCATTGTCATATTAAGAGGAAATCAAAAAAGTAGTTAGAAAAATATACAGATTAAAATACTATACATATAAATTATACATATTATAGGCAATTAATCACTAAAATATGAAGTTGTCTTTAAGATTTTAAATGTTTATGGTACTTACCAGCTTTCTAAATAAACATAAACATCTATGTTTGTACCTATTTTTTTTTAAGGTTTTATTGGGGAATTGGGGAAGGGGAACAGTCAAGTTCTTGTCCTTCAGTCTTAGTTGTGGAGGGCGCAGCTAGCTCAGCTCCAAGTCCAGCCGCCATCTGGCTGCCTATCGGCAGCTCACAGCTGCTCAGCTCAAGGTGCAGTGTTCAATCTTAGTTGCGGGTGGGCATAGCCCACCATCCCATGCGGGAGTTGAACCGGAAACCCTATTGCTCAGAGCTCGCGCTCTTAACCAACTGAGCCACTCAGCCAGCCCTGTACCTAATTTTTTTACTTGTAATCTATTGTATTCTTTTTCTCATGAAAGGCCCTGAAAATTCTATTTGCTTTAGCCCCTACATAACTTGAATCTGCCGGGGGGTTGGGTGTCGGACAGCAAAACTTAATCCTTCATGAAAGAGTGTTTATTAGTTCAGAGGGACCATAGAGACCAACTACATCCATGTTCCTTGCTTCCCTTCTCCCCCTCCCCACTAGGTTTAAGGAAATTAATGCTTTGACATGAAGCTTTCTGCCAGTGATCATAAAGCCCATGCATAGTGGAAACTGGACAAATCCATGCATTAAGAAGAATGGGGGCTTCCGGAAGTGCATCGGGAAGCCAGGGGGCTCCCTAGACAATTCAGAGCAGAAGTGCATCGCCATGTGCATGGACCACTGCATGGATGCCTGGAACACTGTGCCCCGGGCCTACAACTCTTGGCTCCAGCGGGAACGAACCAACATGTGACCTGTATGTGCAGGGCCCGGCCCAGCCTCCAGACTGCCCCCACTCCCACCCCCTGCTCCATTTCCATAAATATTCTTTCTGAGGTGGGAGACAAAGGAGGAGGAGGAGGAGGAG